>NC_036867.1:9970450-10088636 GCF_002910315.2 Salvelinus sp. IW2-2015 | reverse complement strand
CACACACACACACACACACACACACACACACACACACACACACCAGGGTTTCCGTTAACCGGTAATAGCCGGCTCCCCACCCAAAAATGAAAAGCCTATAAATAAAATGGGTGCCGGCCAATTGTCTGGGCGAATTTTTAAAATCCCATTGAGAAATAATGCATTTTAGCCTATTCATTGATCAAAATATCAGTTGATGTAGCGCGAGAGCTGCTGCTACAGCTCATAAAACATTTGCTTTTATAAGTCCAATCATTGCAGAACAATTGTAAATGCAATCACGTGTTAAAAACAATGGCCATGATTACAGGTTATTTCTCAACTGGTAATTGAAGCGTGCTTCCCATTCGCTATTGAAGTGCATAGGCAACAAGGCAGACTTCAGAACATCACACACCACATTGCGTTTTGAAAACATATACTTAATTGTTTGGAACCTGTTTTACTACATATGAGGCATGTCTTACCTTGCTTCAAAGTAGCCTAGCCAAAATCCAACCAAACGTGCAGGCAATTATTTTATAAATATTATAACTAGTCACCTATTTCTCTCAACTTTATTTCATTGTCCAGTTGCCAAAGGCACAATCCTAGTCATATAATCAACACATGCTAGTTGTTGCATCTTTAGATCTCTTTATTAATCTCGCATGTGCGTGGCGCTTTGTGCGCAATAATGTGAAGTAATATTTTATCAACATTTTAAGCTAAACGTTCTGATCTGTTGCATGAGCCTCATTTGCTTTCTAATGTTTCTTTTGAGGGAAGTAGCCTAGATCTACTGGTTGTATGAATTTGGGATCTATCGTCCCACAACTGTCCCAGAGTCTGTTCGGAATAGGATATTTCTTTCTCGCACAGAATGACAAGCTGACCAATAGAATAGGTCAACTTTTCTACTATGGGGGATAGTAGATTCACATAAGCTAGTGATTTTGCTGTTCGTTACTCGTCTTGCTGGCTGAGAAAAAGTAAATGTGGACAATTATTCTATTTATTTATACCCCAGTGCCTTAGACCCAAGTCTGGATTCGAACCAGGGTGTCTGTAGTGACGCCTCTAGCACTGCAGTGCCTTAGACCGTTTGGACAGTTATTTTAACGTCTTCAAATTGTGCATCGGAATTTGGTAAGATGGATGCAAGCAATTGCCTCCTCGAGCTGCATGTTTTGTTAAGATGAATTACCATAAACTAAATGTGATTTCTGTCATTCTGAGCACCGTGGGTGGATGACCTAATCAGGTTACGTACCCAATGCATATGGGTCTGGTAAATTAAAATGCTGCAGGTCAAATGTCCTGACACACACACACACACACACACACACACACACACACACACACACACACACACACACACACACACACACACACACACACACACACACACACACAGCTTACATCTGCTGCAGCTGGGGCTGGAGGAGGAGGACTCACACAGGAAGAAGCCACAGACCTTGCTTGTCTGTCGGAAAGCTTGTGGAGCCGACAGAAACTTCTCCCTGGCAAGAGAAAAAAAACATTTTTGTAATTTTACTTCTTTGAAAAAGAGACCTTTGTAAATGGGTGAAAAATATAAAATGACAAGTTAGCCGAGGCCCAAAGCTGAACTCAAAGCTGTGGAGTAAAACGTTGAACCAATGCACTGGATGAATCTGATGCGTTGACTAGTAATAACTTGACTGTACGGTCAGTGTTGACCTACATTTTAAAGCTGGATGGAGTTCTAATTTAACAGGAAGCGCTGGGACCGTACTCAACATGATCTAGGATCAGTTTTGCCTTTTAGATCATAATGAATAAGATTATATGGACCGGGAGGATCTGATCCTAGATCACTCCTACTCAGACTTTATGAATGTGGGCTCTGCTCTTTTCAACAGGATCCATTCCATTCCTCAGGGTCTGCTCCTCAGTTTACCTCATAACTTAGGCATATAGGTTTGTTGCCACGCAACTTCTCTGAAGGTAAAATTGCCAGCCAGATTGTGAGATCCGTGCCGTCACAACACAAATGTCAAACGGAAATTCTATCCGCTTCAAAAAAGCATCAGAGTACAAATTCCATTAACTTTGCAATATCAGTGCAATAAGGACATTTGATGAAAGAAATGCTGAATTCATTCCACTGTTTGCTAGCGCCTGAGAGTGGGCCAAGTAGATAGAGATCATATAACTCAATATGTTTTTAGAATTATGGATGTGTAATTTTATGGCATAGTAGACCTGTTTCATCGGTTGACTGGCTGTGTTGTCAGGTTACAGTAATGTGGTCAGATATTGGACACAAGGGGTGTGACTGGGTGATCTGGAAGGAACAACAGTCTTACCCAGCTGATTGACGAGAAGTGGCCCTGCCCTTTGGATATGAAACCAAAGCTGAACCTGTGTGTGTGTGTGTGTGTGTTTCAACGCTTCACTGACCAGGCCAACATACACTTTGCCATTTCTTTAATCCAATCATCAGGTACTCTTGAATAGGCTTACATAGCAACAGATAAATGCTTCAAACTTGTGTTGTTTGTTCATTGTTATCAATCAGTTGAGTTAATGGCCCTCTAAGCTTTCATTTTCCATTAAAACGAAACTTACTAGAAGTGGTTTCCAGGAGGGGGCATTGTTGTCCTCACAACAAGACACCGCACCTCAAAGTAACCAAGATGGTGTGTCATGTACACACATGCATCTCTAACACACACACACACACACACACACACACACACACACACACACACACACACACACACACACACACACGCACACATATCTCTACACACGGGAACAGTCAGTCAGTGGAGACTGTAAGCCAGTCTGCTTATTGCAAAGGGTTCTGGTCAAAAACAAATCAAAAGGGCACTAGTCTGTTTGCATTCCTCTGACTGAGAACACAGAGGAGGACATTTTGTTCAAGTAATCATGCAGTCATGTTGTTACAGAAGAGCAGAGGGGATAAACGTCTAATTAGATCAACATCAGTGAGAGGGAACAATTGAGACACTCTCCTTGGAGACTTTCTCATTTCACCAATGAGAAACTGACGAATGGTTCAAAGGAACTGACGAGAAATCGCCAAGAAGAATCCCTTGGGTGTAAGCATAGCCTAGGCTGAGTATATGGCATCACTGCAGTAGGTACAGCACACACTATTCTATATTGTTTGCCATTTAGCAGACGCTTTTATCCCAAATGGCTTACAGTCATGCGTGCATACATTGTTTACGTATGGGTGATCCCAGGAATCGATCCCACTATCCTGGCGTTGCAAGCACCATGTTCTACCAACTGAGACACAGAGGACTACAAGCCTTTTACGTGTGAGTATTGATACTGCTCTTCTGGTCTGTTAAGAGTAGGCCTCCACTACATCAACACCTGTTTTAATTCACAATCTGAGTCGTCTGTCATGCAGAAGTCGGGACAACCTGGCGTACCTACTCGTAGTACACTTTTGAGTGCTGACATGAAATGTAGCCTACAATCTAATGACGGCGAAAAGCAAAACCCCCTAAAACAACGCAATGCAAGACAGGCAGGCCGGTAAGCAGAACTCACTTGAGGTTCCCCTCCACTTCCCTGATCTCGTACTGGTCTCCCTGGTTGAGTAGCCGGAGGATGCCCTTTTCAAATGACTCGGTGGACTGCTCCTTCGGAAGCTGCTTGACGGGGGGAGGACAAGTGAGTCAAGGTTTAACAAGTCATGTACAGTACCATTCAAACAAATACCTTCAAAACAAGAGTGAGACTTAGTTCATTTTAATAAGTAATTAACTCTTAATTAAGTAACTATATAAGTAACTCATTCATTATCCCTGCTCATTATGAGTGGATGAAAATCCAGTCGATGCTATGCAGGAAACTTGGGGTCAATTCCATTTCAACTTAGCTATACCTATTCACATCCCAAATTGATTAACAGTACAGATTGCAATGCTGATCATAGCTTCATTGGGTTTCTAAAACACAAGTTAGTGATTTATACCTTCAGCAAGAAGCTTTCCAGTTCAAGATGTGTTTTGGTGACATTGCTGGATGAGGAGTCGGACCACGTTACCTGAATGAGAAGTGAAAAAATTGTTACATTATTATCCAAGGGATGTACTGTACATTGATGTTGGCAGATATTTGTAAGGAAATGCAGACACATTGGGTAAGGACACTAGGGAATGAAACATCACATCATAGGAATGTTTTTCCTCAAACAAACTAAATCTACAAATCTACCATTTTGGCTTTGCTGCTGACACACCATTGGTGGTAGTAGAGATGATCAAGATAACAGCTAGAAGACAATAATAAACAGTGTCACCCAAGCGCTACAACACCACTGCTGTAAAAAAGTGTTTTGTTTGATCAAATCTTCAGAAAAGTCTTGTTTGTGTTTCTACAGCCCTGCGTTTGTGCTTTGCTGCTTTCCGAACCTAATGACTTGGACTCACAATGGTATTCTTGGTCGGGTTTCAGGGACTTTTCCTCAACTGTAAAGTCAGTTCAACAGTTATTTGGCCTACAACAGGATGTGACTGGGTCATAAGGGGTAAGGACAACATCTGTGGTCATTTAGCAACCGCTCACAGCCTTGTGCCCGGTGGCAGCTACAGCGCAAGCGAAGTGCCGGGGAACCTTCTCCAGATACAACAATAAGCACCTCGTAAAGCACAAAACATTAGCTATGCTCCGGCACCATAACCAGACGGGCTCTGATGAGGACATAAAAGAGGGTGACGGGCTGCCATGGAAGTGACTTTTCGGGTCATTACTGCGCTGCTGGTGCTCCTACTATTATAAAATGGGCTCTGGACTCTCCCATACAGCCTCAGGTTGTTGGTTCAATTAACGACTGATATTTCCCATCATGCAATATGAATTGTTTAAGCATATTTTTTTAATCTCTGGAGATTGGTGATATTACCATAATTTGCAATGGTTGTTTTGAACTTTGGTTGACGTTTGGAAATTCTAGGCCTATATTTTTAATGATCAGCATGGTTCCCCCTAATAGGATTGACTTGACCCAAATGGCTATGAAGGTTTCAACGTGTTTAGGCTCCTACTGCATCACTTTAATGAGATGATACACAACTATTACTGTAACCATCAACAATGACAGGTTTACAACCAGACGAAGACATAACCTTAAAAGCACCAACCACTTTCCCCCGTAGAATCAACTTTTTGTCATTAAAAGTTAATGTTCTCACAGCCTTTAGACTACGTCTAATTAGATGCCAGTAATGACATGTTGTAAAGTAGATTGAGATGTTACAGATCCCTAACTAACGTCACCACAAGCCATCGCACGCTACACGGTTAGTTCAAATAAATTTGATTTATAAGGCAGTTTATAGCCCCAAAAATGTAATTGCCATTTGTATACTTTTTGGATTGACATGTTGGACATTTTCTGACCAATTTTTTATTTTTATTTTTATTTTTAACTCCCAGCGCAAACCAAAGTGGTTGGTCTAACCAACCTTACTGAGTGAACTACCACCCAACTGCAAGCAGATGTTCACTTCACAATGGGCATATTCCAACAGAACAAAGTCAAGTGCAACCAGACAGATACGCCAAGAAGGCAAAACGTGGCGTGGTTTGCTTTTCCAGTGTGGAAAGAGTTGACATGGTCAACATATGGACCTACCTGTTGTCCCCCGCCGAGCTACACTGAAAAAAATAGAAATTTGAAGAAAGTGCCAAGAGCAGTGACAACGCCAAGTAATTTTAGCTCTCTTGCACTGCTATATCTTCTGTGAACAATTGAAGAGGATCAATGAACTCATGCTAAACTCTCTTGGGAAAAGCACTATGGAGAGTTTGGCCATTGAGGTTTAAATAGCAGTTAATATCACATGTATAAAATCCTTGGAGGCCATGTTAGCACGTAAATTGTAATAACAATAGAAAATAGGCTAGCTCAAACGCTAGCCAATGTATGAATCTGCTTTTGGGGCACCTATAGAACCACACTGCTAACAGTCACGCCTGTTCCGATAAACACACACGCACGCACGTACACGCTCTGGGCTGTGCTAACCGTTTGGCTAATCACCAGCACTACAACAATAGAGCTGCTAGAGCAAACCCCCAGGGTGACAACAAGCGAGAAAGGAGAGCGAGAGAACAAATAAACAAGTAGCATGGGCGGAGGGGGTGAGGAGAGAGAGAGAGGAGATAGCGAGAAAGGAGAGAGATGGAGAGGGAGCGATAGAGAGAGCAGGCCTCTTTACAAATCACTGCTTCCTAATTGATGTTGTCTGGCGAAATATGATTATGTTGTCGTAGCGGCTATTTTAGTCATTCATTTCAGAAGCTGTGTATTGTTCCTGAAATAAAATGTCTGAAATAGTATGTGATACTTTTATTCCGTCACGATTCACGACTAGGTCTATGTTTCTGTATACAGTCGGCTATTTGTTATGCAACAAGGATCTTAAAGTTCTCTAAATCTCATCTGGGAACCATTTGTTCTTTTGACAAATTGATCTAGTCAATTAGGCGACGTAGTCATGCTCTGAACAGAAAACACACACAGCTTCTGCCCTCAAGACATTTGTGGGAACGCAAAATAAAACATAACACCAATCGGATTACTAGTTTGGAAAAACAAACGAGAGAGCAATGGCTTGATTTGGGTCGCCTGTTCCAACCTGGGTCATGTTCATTAGGAATGAAACAGAAGAAAACAGACTGAAACAAGGAGGGAGAGAGTACCTGGACTTCTCCAAAAAGTAGCTCAACAACAAAAAATCTCTCGCATAGATTTGCTAAACCTTTTCTATTGCGCGTCCAAATGAATAGGACCCTGGGCGTTTCCTGTCTTTTCAGAATGATTCCCATGACCTAATGAGGTGGAGACTGACAGACAGATAGCGCCCATTGGGAGACTTTGACAGACCTAGTCAGCATAGCTTAAAAAGGTTACTACAAGCTTCACTCCGTTGATCAGATCAAATTTTATTTGTCACATGCGCCGAATACAACAGGCGTAGACCTTACAGTGAAATGCTTACTTACAAGCCCTTAACCAACAATGCTTTAAAAATAAGTGTTAAGTAAAAATAGAAAATAAAAGTAACAAATAATTAAACAGCAGTAGTAAAATAACAAGCGAGGCCATATACAGGGGGTACCGGTACAGAGTCAATGTGCGGGGGCCCCAGTTAGTTGAGGTAATTGAAGTAATATGTACATGTATGTAGAGTTAAAGTGATATAAACAGAGAGTAGCAGCAGCGTAAAAGAGGGGTCTGGGTAGCCCTTTGATTAGCTGTTCAGGAGTCTTATGGCTTGGAGGTAGAAGCTGTTAAGAAGCCTTTTGGACCTCGACTTGGCGCTCCGGTACCGCCTGCCGTGCGGTAGCAGAGAGAACAGTCTATGACTATGGGTGGCTGGAGTCTGACAATTTTTAGGGCCTTCCTCTGACATCGCCAGATATAGAGGTCCTAGATGGCAGGAAGCTTGGCCCCAGTGATGTACTGGGCCCTACACACTACCCTCTGTAGTGCCTTGCGGTCGGAGGAGGAGCAGTTGCCATACAAGGCAGTGATGCAACCAGTCAGGATGCTCTCGATGGTGCAGCTGTAGAACCTTTTGAGGATCTGAGGACCCATGCCAAATCTTTTCAGTCTCCTGAGGGGGAATAGGCTTTGTTGTGCCCTCTTCACGACTGTCAGTGTGTTTTGACCACGATAGTTTGTTGGTGATGTGGATTTCTCAACCTGTTTACACTACAGCCCCGTCGATGAGAATGGGGGCGTGCTCGGTCCTCCTTTTCCTGTAGTCCACAATCATCTCCTTTGTCTTGATCACGTTGAGGGAGAGGTTGTTGTCCTGGCACCACATGGCCAGGTCTCTGACCTCCTCCCTATAGACTGTCTCATCTACGTGCGTGGAGTGGGATTTTTGAAGCACCGGACACCTTTTGATAACATGATATCCTTCCCGTTCCCACTCCCATTTACAAGGGGGCAATAGCGTGGCTTTTTATTTTTGTCATTTAATTTTATGAAACAAGTAAGAGTCGTCTTCCCCTTGCTAATAGTAGCTAGCCTTCTTAGCTTCCCACATCACCATGTGAAATAATCAGATTCATAATAAAAAAATATGCCCTTGTACTTGCCGGCGTAACCTAAAGCATTATCCCAGTTTGATATGCTGCTTGTGTATTCATTCCAATATCAGCTAAAAATAGAACGTCATGTTTTGGTCAACAACAAAAAAAGCACATGGCCTGCTACAGCAGGTTTTACCATTTCACAATAGCCTGGAATCACTAGTTATTACTTTAAACAAAGCACCTTTTTGGGTGGATTCTTGTTGTTTGGTTTACTGTTTGAACAGTTGCTTAGATTATATTTGGTTAACAATGCAAAATAGGCTACTTGGATTAATAGCCTATACAGCCTATAAATCAGATCAAGGAACCAAGCGACAACATTGTCCCAACAGCTGCGGAAGGAGTGATACGGCTCATCTCAATTTTCAGGTAGTACATCGAATGCCGGAGCGTTTTACAAGGAGACGCCGCTTTTGTGACAAAAAACGTCATTGCAACACTGCGCTCCGCTCCCTACTTTCCATCTCCGCTCCGCTCCCTACTTTTCCGCTCTGCTCCGCTCCCTACTTTCCCTCTCCGCTCCCTACTTTCCCTCTCCGCTCCCTACTTTCCCTCTCCGCTCCCTACTTTCCCTCTCCGCTTGCTGCCCTACTTTCATCTCGCTACAGCTCCTTTCCTCTCCGCTCGTCTTACTTCCATCTCCGTACGCTCCCTCTTTCCCTCTCGCTCTATTCCGCTCCGCTCCCTACTTTCCCTCTCTGCTCCCTACTTTCCCTCTCCGCTCCCTACTTTCCATCTCCGCTACGCTCCCTACTTTCCATCTCCGCTACGCTCCCTACTTTCCATCTCCGCTACGCTCCCTACTTTCCATCGCCGCTCCGCTCCCTACTTTCCCTCTCCGTAGTGTGCGTATTTACCTTAAGGGCTCATTACTCAAGTGGTGCTTCTACATTTACAATTGTCATTTAGCAGACGCTCTTATCCAGAGCGACTTACAGTAGTGAGTGCATTTTGTACTGGTCCCCCATGGGAATCAAACCCAAAACCGTAGCGTTGCAAGTGCCATGCTCAACCAACTGAGTCACACAGGACTTCTACCTCTCATAAGTAAGCAATAAAGGGACTTAGACAATTAAGCCTTATTTTCTACTTACCCAGAGTCAGACGAACTTATGGATACCAATTTTATTTCTCTGTGTGTAATTTCAAGGAAGTTGAAGCTAGCATATCGTTAGCTTAGCACAATTGCTGGAAGTCTCCAGGAACTACGAGCCAGCTCCTCTCAAAAACAGGGAAATACACCTAACTACCACAACGCTGGATGGTTGGTAATTTATAGTCTTACAAAGCTATACATAGTACTCAATATTTTATACATTAGTTAATTTTACTGATAATAGGAAACGAGATTATATCCACTAGGAATGAGCATTTGAAATAGTTTCACTACTCAAATAATATCGTGACATTTTTTCAGATATCTGGAAAAAAATTATCTTAAAAAAATGTTTTGTTTAAACTTGGACACTAGTTTGCTGCACAGCCTGCGTGACTCGGGAGAGAAGGTGCACGCTGCAGCCAGCAGGGGACGGTGGGGTGTGTGCACTAGTTAGACAAACTTGTAAATGCCATAGATTATCTATCATCCCATCTGGCAGTGCGTCTTTACTGCCTCACAGTCGATGTAAAGAAGCTAGCTAAGATAGCCTAGTTAGCTACCTAGCTAACATTTGGCTAACAAAATGGTTGAGGCCATTTTGTTGCGCTTGCCGTTCATTCAGCAACAACTACATTCTGATTAAACAACAGACTACCTGTCGGTTGCTCGTTGTAGCATAGTCCTTCTCATTTGGTTAACTTAATTCTGTAATTTGTATTCCATTTTGCATTGATTAAAGATCTCCCACTTCAAAGCCTCTGACTGTAGTGCCAACAACAACAGATTTGGTCTGATCCAGAATGGCCTACAGTGCATTCGGAAAGTATTCAGACCCCTTGAATTTTTACACATTTTGGTACGTTACAGCCTTCTTGGGTACGACAGTTCAAGCTTAGCACACCTGTATTTGGGGAGTTTCTCCTATTTTTCTCTGCAGATCCCCTCAAGCTGTCAGGTTGAATGGGGAGCGTCGCTGCACAGCTATTTTCAGGTCTCTCCAGAGATGTTCGATCGGTTTCCAGGCTTTGGCTGGGCCACTCAAAGACATTCACAGATTTGTCCCGAAGCCACTCCTGCATTGTCTTGGCTGAGTGCCTAGGGTCGTTGTCCTGTTGGAAGGTGAACCTTTGCCCCAGTCGGAGGTCCTGAGTGCTCTAGAGAAGGTTATCATTAAGGATCTCTCTGTACTTTGCTCCGTTCACCCTGACTAGTCTCCCCGTTCCTGCTGCTGATAAACGTCCCCACAGCATGATGCTGCCACCACCATGCTTCACCGTAGGGATGGTGCCAGGTTTCCTCCAGAAGTGACGCTTGGCATTCAGGCCAAATAATTCAATCTTGGTTACATCAGACCAGAGAATCTTGTTTCTCAAGGTCTGAGAGTCCTTTAGGTGCCTTTTGGCAAACTCCATGCGTGCTGTGATGTGCTGTTTACTGAGGAGTGGCTTCCATCTGGCCACTCTACCATAAAAAGGCCTAATTGGTGGAGTGCTGCAGAGATGTTTGTCCTTCTGGAAGGTTCTCCCATCTCCACAGCGGAACTCTAGAGCTCTGTCAGAGTGACCATCGGGTTCTTGGACACCTTCCTGACCAAGGCCCTTCTCCCCAGATTGCTCGTGTAACCGATGTGAAATGGCTAGCTAGTTAGCAGTGGTGCGCGCTAATAGCGTTTTAATCAGTGACGTCACTCGTTCTGAGGACCTTGAAGTAGTTGTTCCCCTTGCTCTGCAAGGGCCGCAGTGGTTTTTGCTCTGACATGCACTGTCAACTGTGGGACCTCACATAGACAGGTGTGTGCTTTTCCAAATCATGTCCAATCAATTGAATTTACCACAGGTGGACTCCAATCAAGTTGTAGAAACATCTCAAGGATGATCAATGGAAACTGGATGCACCTGAGCTCAATTTCAAGTCTCATAGCAATGTGTCTGAATACTTATGTAAATAAGGTATGTTTTCTTATTTTGAATAAATTAGCAAAAATGTCTAAAAACCTCTTTTCGCTTTGTCATTATGGGGTATTATGTGTAGACTGACGAGGAAAAAATATATTTGATCCATTTCAGAATAAGGCTGTAACGTAACAAAATGTGGAAAAAGTCAACGGGTCTGAATACTTCCCGAATGCACTGTATATCTGACCAATCACAGACAACTATGTTTCACGAGTTTGGACAGCACAGTAGAGTAGTGGTTCTGAAACCTCTCCATAGGGATCCCAGGCCATTCCATGTAATTGATCTATTCCAGAGCTAGCACACCTTGTCATGTAATCCTCAAGCTCTTGAATAGCTAGCTCAGAGCTACAGCAAAATTGTGAAATTTCTGGGGTCCCTGAGGAAAGGTTTGAGGACCACTGCAGTAGAGCACAGCAGAGTGCAGTACATTACAGTATAGTAAAAAAAAGTAAAATAAGTATTTTAAACATTCATTCAAAAATGAACCGGAGTTCAACATCCGGAAAATAAGTATTTTCAACGACCGGAAAATTCATATATTCAGCAACCGGAAAATACATATTTTAAATGTCCCCCCCAAAATTATTTTCACCTTTCATTCAGAACCGAAAATTAACCCAACTTCAACGTATTATAAACCAAATTAAACCATTACTGGGTTCAGATTTGTGGGAACACACTGAAAAGTAACTTGACACTGTTGATCAGTCAGCGCAAATTATGATTAAAATGACTTGAAGAAAATGTCATTGAGAGGGTGTACTGAATTAATGCATCCTAAACAGCAACGTGTCTTTCTCGAGTGTTGATCTAGCTAAATTGTACATGTGTACACTCACTAGAATGCACAGCTGATGCTCTACTTGCATGTGCATTGTCCAGGTTTAGATTCAATATAGCCAACTGTTTCTTAGCAAGACAATTCACTTGATCATCTACAGTTTGTGTTGAAGAAATGTAGGCTAGCTAGCAGTGTTTGTGCTGAAACTGACATCTGGCTGCACACTAAGCTATCTAGCCAGTTTGACTGTATCATGCCGGAGTAGCTAGATGAGCAATGCCCATTGCGTGTATTATAAGTTAGCAATGTGGCAGTTTCCCGAAGTTTGGTGTTAACTATTAACTTTACTTAGCTAGCTAGCTATGCTTTATGGAAGAATGTAACTTAGCTAGCTAGGATATATTGTCAATATTGAGTTGTGGTGCACAGCTATGGTATTGTCTTGTTGACTTGTAGCTACTGGCTAGTTGGCTAGCTAACTGGCTATAATAGCAGCCAAGGATGTTCACTAGCTTATTTGTTTGTGATTTAGTTTACACAGATGACTTCAGGCATATGAAAAACCTTCCACATCCAAATATACCTAGCTAGCTTCTTTTGCTTGTAGCTTGCTTCTCATCTGACTGGTGTTAGCAAGCTAGCTACAGCTGAGAGCCTGCTACTAGCTAGCTGCTGATGTTGTGCAGCAACCGAGTTGCTGGTCCCCGTTTTAGAACTCATGACTAGAGGCGGGGAGTGTGTTGTGTACCGCCAATCAAGTTGATTTGCAAAGTTTCATAGAGATTGATGTTATATTGAATTTTAATTTCACATTGAGCTTCAACAAATGCCGTACAACCAATGGTGAGTTGGAACTCTGCGTGGTCCAATAAGGGGTAAAAGGTGTAAGAGAGACACCTGGTTGGCCAGGCCATCCTGCGTAAGTTTAGAAACAGGAAGAGGGGGCCATCGCCCGTCACTCATCAGCCCTGGCATGCCACACCAGCAAGGCATGGTCAGGGAGACTGGCTGGTTGGTTAGCTGTTTCTCTGGCACAAGTGCCTTCCATGCCAGTCTGAGATCACCGTCTTCCATGTGGACAACCATCACTGATCACAACCTTGACCATGGCATGTCTGGGTATGCGAGACGACCTTGATTTAATAGAAGAATTAGAACATAACTGAGCTGTATTACATATCTAACATAACTCAGACACAAACTCCTGCAGTGACTTACTCCAAGTGGAGGCCTTCAAAACCTTGAGCCCTGGGTTCTGGCTAAACTGGGGCAGGAAAGAGCACATCCCCCTAACTTGGAACCCAGCCAGGACATCCCGTTTCGCACACAGGCCCGGGGGTGGGAGGGAGGTTACAGAGAAGGGGGTGGGGGTCCCGGCAGGCCCGGTAATCTGCTCCACTGAAGGATTGGAGTGTGGGAGGAGGGTCAAACAAGCGCCTCTTTCATAGCCCCAATTATTAAATCATGTCATCAGGGAGAAGAGCATACGGGTTGAGAGAAGGTGAGCAAGAGCACACAGAGAGTTCTGGTGTTGAGCTCTTTAGGCCTAGAAAGAGTAACAGGGACAGAGTGAGAGAGAGGGGGAAAGAGAATGAAAGAGAGAGGGCTATAGTTGCTTAGCCTATGAGCAAGCAGAGGCCGGCTAAAGATAAGTGCACACGATACCTCTGAGTCAGACCCATTTCTCCACCGCTATTTATTTAGAGGGAGTCCCCCTGCTTCTCTGCTCCTCTTTCCTCTCACTCCTCACTTTATGATCTACACGTGATGGAAAGGTGCTGGCCAGGTCAACCCAAGTGGGACTGCATTAAAAAAAATTGTGGGAGAAAAAAAGGCTAACATTTACATTAGCCTTCTGTTTAGCCGACTGTGTTCGCTAAGAAAGGGCATTGCCAAAGGAGTTGCCAAGGGAAGGAAGTAGGCTAGATTACTAGCCTTGGACATGAATGTGTCTAGACTAGTATCAAAAGCTCGGAGTCTAGGCCCATGTCATAAATAATGATAAAAAAACATCTCAGACTGGAATCATGTATGTACACTATCTAATACTTCAAAAGTGTGGATGACACATGGTCACAGGAACAACATCAGTAAGAAACAGGAAGTGAAGGGGGTGCAGATCTTCTCACAACATCACCGCGGGGGGGGGGGGGTCACATTGTCTGTCCTATGCAATGCTATGTATTGATATTTGAATAACACAAGTGAAACAGGAAGTATACACACTTCAATACAGTCACCTTGACGTCATGACACCCTATCAAGATGTTGAAGGAATTCCTCCACCACAGCTGACTATAAAAACAGCTGCAGTTATGTTGACAAACAAGTAGTTGTTGTTGTTGCTAAGAACATGATCATTCCAAGTCTATAGCAGACTATGCTGCTTGCTTTTACCTCTGCTGTTACAGATGAGTCATGTAATAGAATGTATGCGAGTCCATTGCCATCTCTATTGACAACCACTCTGCATCCTCAGTGGTTACCACAGAACCAATATCAAACACAAAGACTAGTGGACATAGTCTTGTGCATTTGCCTGATTTGATGTTTGTGAATGCGATGTGTGTTTTGCTCTATGGCTGAGAAGATGAACGCCCTGTCAGATTCTATCACTTCACTCTGAGGCGACACAATGGATGCTGTGCCGATGCCTGCATTCCATGCTCATTCGTTCAGCCTTATCTGGAGGGCACTACCAGGGAGGCAGGCTGCATTCTCCTGCCACTGCCAGGCAACAGTAGCCATACCAAACAGCCAAACACCCATACTCTGGCCCTACCTAGCCTAGACCAGAGCCCTATATAGACCTAAACTAGCGCAGTCCCAGTCCCTCACCAATAGGCCTATACAGTCACAATCATTAGGGAAAGTTTGATTTGTAGTAAATTGCCAAAACACTTTTTTGGAGAATGGAGGGAGACCAAATCAAAAGACGAGGAAGAGTGAGGTGCCCTAATACCCAAAAATGTTTTGTTTCGTTTCAGGTCAAATGTGTTTGTCTCAATTACGGAAAGTAGTAAGAACGTATAGCTTTGACATAATATCATACCTTACATTAGGCCTGACCCCATTTAGTCGACTGGTCGATTGTTTGGTCGATAGGCTGTCGGTCAACTGAGATTTCTTTAGTCGAGCAGTCATTTTTTTCATGGTGCACAAGACATCTGTCTCAGTGGACTAATCCATTGCGGAGACCACGGAGATCGCACAGTTCATCACTCTAAGACATTGTACATGGTTATATTACGTAAAAATAATGGTAAAACAATAATAAAGCTAATATTTTACAACAGTTGTGATTTCCCCCCCCCGTTGGATACGGTCGCTGTCCGCAGTTCTGAAACAATCTTCAGTGTACTGTAGAATTGGCGCCTTCCCTATGTTGCTATGTGCATAATAGCAAAGTTAACCAGCATATTGGGATTGAGAACAATGCGGTGGAGGCCTAATTGTCTAAGAGAATCGAGGAGAGGAAACCCCAATTTGGTTTAGGTCTATAATCAATACCCTAACTGTTAAATGTGCCTGGCTTTAGAAAAATCTGCCATTCTGTACCAGTCAAAAGTTTGGAAACAACTACTCATTCAAAGGTTTTTGTTTATTTTTTACTATTTTCTACATCAAAACTACGAAAGAACACATGAAATCATGTAGTAACCAAAAATGTGTTAAATAAATCAAAATATATTTTATATTGCGCCGCCCTATGGGACTCCCAATCACGGCCGGGTGTGATACAGCCTGGATTCGAACCAGGGTGTCTGTAGTGACGCCTCAGCACTGATGCATTGTCTTAGACCGCTGCGCCACTCGGGAGCACCCCCGAGTATCACTGTTCAAAATGTTTAGGCCTATATTCTTGTCTAAACTGTAAAACACTTACTTCAGTTGCAAAGTGATTTGCTAAAAGAAGGACGACAAGCACCATTTAAGCCGCGACTTGTGCTACGGAAACAGGTGCGTCTTTCTCATCAATATCACTGTTCACCGCTTACTCCTGCTTTAACAGGGTGTAATTTGCTTAATAGTGGTAGTTGAGACATACAGTTAACAGCATTAGAAAGCTAAACTGCTTCCCTTTTTAAGCATGAGATAGCCTACCCCAGTGTTTCCCCTATATGCATTTAGTAGTATAAACTTAAAATGACTAAAAAAGTGTGCAGAAAAGATAATGGAGCAAATAATATTTTAAATAAGATAATCTTTTAGAACTATCAATCACCAAAATAAAAACTAAACAGTCAGGGAGAATCTAAAATTCCAAAAATGTCATGGCATGGGGCCCCCGTAGATTTTGTTATAATGTCTGAGTCACTCAGATAGCTTAAGAACAAGGCATAAGCCATGCTCGCGTCGCTCGACGGTCCCCCCGCCCACCCCACTTCTCTCGCTTTCCCTCCATTGAAAGTAAATGGCTTCCAATGTTTCCAAGCGCGATGCCGCTTCCTCGCAATGGGAACTTGTGTGCGCAGCACGTGTGTGATGGAGCGGTCGGAAACGAAATTGAGTGAGTGAGACGCATAACGGAGGGAAAAGGGAAAAGAACTTGGCTTGGTTTCTTTTTTGTTTTGAGTCGCTAATGCACATTAACAAATGGAACACTAGAGTCAACGTGAGTGAACGAACGGTCATCTTTTGGACACAATTTCCCCTGCCCGACTGTTTAGAATACCTGCCCCGGGCAAATCGGGCAACCGTTAATGTCAATATAGGACTGTAAAAGTGACTGGTTTCTCTAGAAGCGAGCCTAGCTCACATGGCTGTCCTGTGCTGTCCCAGGGGTAAAGTCTACAGAGGGACAATCAGTTGTTTTTCCTACCTTTCACAAGGCAGTTTCACTAAACACATAAAACCCCACTTACTGACCCCAAGCGTTGTGTGACAAGCCATGGATTAAAATGGCTTATTTTACAAAGCTATATGTTGAAAGGGCAGTGGTGTGGAGTGAAAGGACAAAAATCACTACACACTGAATAAAACTGCCTTGTTTAAAACCAAAGTGGCCAAACTGAAGCTTTTAGTCCTCTTTCTCTCGCACTTTCATTCCCTGTTGACTTGTGTGTGGAGTACAGGGGGTACATTGCTACTAGCGTCAGTGCAATGACATGCTAGCTGTTCCCACAGACTTCCAGTCGTTGAGCCAACGACTATCAATTTAAAAGCGCGGCCCGCCATAAATATACATATTGGCAACAATTTAGCAGCGGTGGGCCACAGCTGCTAAATTAATATAGGGGAAACACTAGGAGCCTATATGGGCCCTGGGCTGTGTAGTCTTGCAGAGGCCTGTTGTCCCCCTCTCTCTTCGTCTGACTGGCTTGGCTGCTAATGCAGTCAGTGGATGCCCTGCTCTCTCTATGCTACTCTTTGCCCAGAGGAACTGACGGCTACATCCGTACTGTCACATCACTCTGCTTCTCACACTCAGACGAAGAAGCCTGCCAGCCAGTAGGATGATAGAGTGATAGAAAACGAGAGTGACAAAGCAAGAGTTCTTGCGTGTCTGTGTGCTCGTGTCTTTTCCTGCATGAATAAGTGTGTAAGTGTGCCTGTGTGTGTCTGTCTCTTGGTGTGTGTGTGTGTGTGTGTGTGTGTGTGTGTGTGTGTGTGTGTGTGTGTGTGTGTGTGTGTGTGTACACAGGCTTACAGGGTGCCAGGTTTTGCCAGCCAGCCATGAGTTTTTACTGCCTTGCTTCCCGGCCCGTTCTGGCTATTCTGACTGAGTCGGCTCAGTTTACCAGCAAGTCCAGAACCAGACCCATAATATCACTCCAAATGTACCTCTGGGGAGAAATGACAGGAGAGTAAGTCTGCCTGTTATAGAGCACAGGGAAAAGGATGGGTTCACACTTGAACACACAGGTGCTTGGCAGCGCATAGCAGAGCTGGCTGGGTGGGTTAGAAAAGGAGATGATTAAAACCACCATGATCATCTCTCCACTCGGCGTGGCACAGACTGTCTGGCCGGGTTACATCCAAACACTCTTAAAACAGCTTCCTTCGTCACGTGAAAGGACTTTGACCATAGATCGTATAAAACACTTGGATGTTCCCCTATCGGTTGTAATGAAGGACTATTCAATTTCATTGATGGGACATGCCATGACTGTTTCTCCTGCACCTGACTGTGTACTGGAGTGACGCGGGTTGATGATGCAAGCAAACCCTCTGGTCCCCAGGCCGGCGGTAGCCACAGCAGGCAGGCAGGTCTGGCTAGCTAGTACCATGCCAAGCCAAGTTCAGGGTGCAGTGACGCCTTCACTACCACACCGCTAGGCAATTATTTAAAAAAAGAAATAATTCAGAGTCAGCCAGAGAAACATATTTTGTAATTTTGTGAGGATGACCACAGGCTACTGAAGTCCATGTGAGCCCATATTAAAAGAGATACCAGTACTACTCACAATAGAAATAGCCTCGTTGTTTGGATACCTGAAAGTAAGGGCGGCAGGTAGCCTAGTGTTCGGCCAGTAACCAAAAGGTTTCTGGTTAAAATCCCTGCGCCGACTAGGTAAAAACTCAAAATCTGCCCATGTACCCTTGAGCAAGGCACTTAAACATAATTGCTCCTGTAAGTCGCTCTGGATAAGAGCGTCCACCATTTAATAAAATAAGTAAAGTAGTCCAAAACAGGCAGCAACCATGTTCTTTCAACTTAGCTACAGTACAGCTTAGCATTTCCATTAGCATGTGCAAAATAACGGGAGTAGCAGGCTTACCTTGGTCTAAGGTTCTGTTAGTATGCTCCAGATAGTAAGCCTAAACCATCTCACACAGCAACATTACACACTGAGCATTACTAACCTTTTACTAGTTCTACTAAGGCAGCCAGGCTACATTTAAAATGACACTGTTAGGGTCGGACTATTTCAGAACATTCATCCATTTTAGTTTCCCCTTGTTTTTGTTAGCTAGCATTTAGATGACCGACATCCCAATTGATTTCACGCTAAAGAAAGGAATCATCCAGATTCACATTATAACCCTCGAAATGTACCCAGACATTTCAAATCAGCAACCAAATGAAACTCCTAATTTTCAGTTCACTTTGGCAGGCAGACAAGTCAACACTGGAGCGAAAAGAGAAAAACATGGCTGTTGGCGGAAAACGAGACAGGATGGTGGGGGGCATTTATGCACAACAGCAATGACACATTTGCTCGCTCAGGCAAAAAGAGGCGAAGGAAGAGGAAGAAAATGATTAATATCTGGAGAGTATTAACAACAACAGCCGGGCTGATACCACAGGCAAACTCCTAACACCATCGTCTGCCCGACTGTCTGGGAGTCTTCAGCCGTCCGTCAGTCACTCATCCCTGCAAACACCCATCACTCTGCCGTAAGGTGAGGACAGCATCAGAGACAGGCTGGGGAGTTATGACACAGAGTGAGAGAGAGAGATAGTGTGTGTGTGTGTGTGTCTAGCAAAGCAGCAGTGTTTCCTCATCCCTCATTAGAGGCTAAATCACATGATCAGAGTGGTGAGAGAGGGGTGGTGCGCTGACGGGGGCTTGGCATGGGGCCTGGCTTGGTTAGGCTCAGGCAGGCAGGCTAGACAAAGGGAATCCCCCAGCGGAACACCTCTCTCCTGCTACTCCCCTCTCTCTGGCAAACCCTGCCGTCTGTCCATGCCCTACCATGGCACCACCTGCTGAGGTAATGGAGTCAATATACTGACAACAAAGACTAAAGTGACATACTGTATTATAAGGGTCCGTATGACATAGATTTAAGGGACATAACCTCTGCTGTGCCAGGATAAATAATTTGTGGACCTACAGAGGCCATATGACAGGGACACTAGCAAGAGAGCTGACCGGCACAAAGGACAGTACACTCAACCATATCAACATTGAGGAAAATGCAAGTCATCCCCCTCCATACATAACATGGAAGGGAAGGGCTTGTCAATGTTTCCTCCCTTAGTTTGAGCAGCCCCTGTGCATTTTTACGAGACAAACACCCAACAAGGGGGCGTGGCCTATCTAGCTACAACGCATCACAAACAACACACATTGACAAAGACAAGCCAGTATGAACCCTAGCTGGTTTCCTTGTTTGGTAGAAACATGTGACAGTACTGGCGCGAGGAGGTGTGTCACACACACAAACAAACACACACACATAGGAATTTGTTCGAATTCCAGTCAGCTCCAAGGTCGTTGCCCTTGTTCCATTGCGTGAGTGGCGACCGCGGAGTAACTGTTTACACACGAGCCCATGGCAAAAGATCAGGAGGGATACACGGTGGCGTTTTCAACGCTAGCCTGGCCCATCGCCACTGATGACAAGTCAACAAATCGTCCGTCATCAAAAGCAGTTGTAAAAATAAAACCAAGGCAGAAGCAGGACAGTCATTACCCTCAAATAAAATCTTCACGTGTATCAACATAGGCTTAGTTGATGAGTAAACCGACATGCCCCCGCACTAACAAAACACACACAGTCACACACAATTAATTCCTCCTCTGCAGGTATTATATGGTTTACACCGTGTCTGCTTCAGACCGATTCAGGATTACAGTCTCTGACTGTTGTGGCCATGCCAGCGTTCAGTAAACCAGACCCAAAAAATCTGAAAAGGAAACTGGCGGTAGAGCTTAAAACTTTGTGGTCTTCCTGAGGCCAGGCTGTGGTGTCTGTTTGAAAGCTGCTAAATCGTTCCCACCAGACTATGAAGGAAGGCTGTGACCAAGACGAGAGGTCCGCTAGGAGATAGAATACAGACCCACTCTATCTGGGTTTTGATAGGCTAGCAGTGTCTTCAATCATTTTGTTTTTCTGAATTGTATAAGAAACAGGTGCCCTCCCACATAAAAAAAATACTATAGTGTATACTATAGTGTTCTTCAGGCACGACAACGGATACAGGCCGTAGCTGTGGTATATTGGCCATATACCACAAACCCAGAGGTGCCTTATAGCTATTATAAACTGGTTACCAATGTAATTAGAGCAGTAAAAATACATGTTTTGTCATACCCGTGGTATACGGTCTGATATGCCACGGCTGTCAGCCAATCAGCATTCAGGGCTTGAACCACCCAGTTTATAATGTATTATTTACAGTTTACTATAGAATATACTACTATTTTTTTACTAAAGTATTTATATAGGTAATTAGTGTGGTGTTTTTGCGGACTGTAGTATTTACTGTAGTGTTTTTGGGGACATTACTGTAGTATTTACTGTAGTGTTTTTGGGGACATTACTGTAGTATTTACTAAACTGCTTTTGTTTTATTATCTTTGTCATGTAAGTGGGGTTTTCCCCTCGAGGAGAAATACTAAAAGAGCAAATTTTCCATAGTCTATAGGTAGGTAGGACTGGGTTGTGTATGGAGACTTTAGAACTTCTGCTCTTTTCTATAACCTGTAGAGAACACAATATATGGTCTATACTTGGCATGTAGGCCTCTCACTTATAGGTGGCACAAATTGGGATATAGAGGACGGGAATGGGCACGGTACATGCAAATAAAATACTGCAGTATTTATTATCGTTTTTTTTATATTTAAATGCAGTGTTTTTGCAGATTGTAGTATTTGTGAGGACTTCTGTAGTATTTACGACAGTGATTTTTTTGGTGTAGTATTCTACAACATTCTATACTAAGTACTACACATGATCGAGGGATACTACAGTGTTTAGTATAGTATTCTACAGTATACTACATAATTCCGACTTAGAATATGTGGACAACTACAAATACCTAGGTGTCTGGCTAGACTGTAAACTCTCCTTCCAAGCTCACATTAAGCATCTCCAATCCAAAATTAAATCAGGAATCGGCTTCCTATTTCGCAACAAAGCATCCTTCACGCATGCTGCCAAACATACCCTCGTGAAACTACCATCCTACGGATCCTTAAATTCGGCGATGTCATCTATAAATAAGCCTCCAACACTCTACTCAACAAATTGGATGCAGTCTATCACAGTGCCATCCGTTTCGTCACCAAAGCCCCATATACTACCCACCATTGCGACCTGTATGTTCGTTGGCTGGCCCTCGCTTCATACTCGTCGCCAAACCCACTGGCTCCAGGTCATCTACAAGTCTCTGCTAGGTAAAGCCCCGCCTTATCTCAGCTCACTGGTCACCATAGCAGCACCCACCCGTAGCACCCGCTCCAGCAGGTATATCTCACTGGTCACTCCCAAAGCCAATTCCTCCTTTGCCCGCCTTTCCTTCCAGTTCTCTGCTGCCAATGACTGGAACGAACTGCAAAAATCATTGAAGCTGGAGACCCATTTCTCCCTCACTAGCTTTAAGCACCAGCTGTCAGAGCAGCTCACAGATCACTGCACCTGTACATAGCTCATCTGTAAACAGCCCATCCAACTACCTCATCCCCATACTGTATTTATTTATTTTGCTCCTTTGCACCCCAGTATCTCCACTTGCACATTCATCTTTTGCACATCTACCATTCCAGTGTCTAATTGCTATATTGTAATTACTTCGCCACCATGGTCTAATTATTGCCTTACCTCCCTTATCCTACCTCATTTGCACTCACTATATATAGATTTATTTTTTCTACTGTATTATTGACTGTATGTTTGTTTATTCCATGTGTAACTCTGTGTTGTTGTATGTGTCGAACTGCTGTGCTTTATCTTGGCCAGGTCGCAGATGTAAATGAGAACTTGTTCTCAACTAGCATACCTGGTTAAATAAAGGTGAAACAAAAATAAAAATTTCTATACTGTAGTATTCTATAGTAGACTATAGTATTTTGTATGTGTAATGATAAAAGCAATGGCCTAAAACGTGATTTCCAATATGCTGAAAGACATGAACACAACAGGCTCTCCAAACAGATCTACATTAGGGGCCTGCTACTAGTGCTAACAGATAGAGAGGGAGGTGGCAGCTCGGTTTAATTTGGAGCCTGGCGGGAGAGCCAGGAGCCAGGCATGGTGAAATCACACCCAGCACCAGAGCCAACTGGCTGGCCCGCTCCCCTCAGAGCAGAGCTGAAGGAAGACAGCCGTGGGCCCAGACACAGCTGTTGAGTGGTGTCTGACACAGGGCTGTGCTCTCACTCTCCCTTTCTCTCATGACCTCTCTTTCCCACTTGCTTTTATTTATTTATTTTATTTATTGAACCTTTTTTTAACTAGGAAAGTCAGTTAAGAACAAATTCTTATTCACAATGACGGCCTACCAAAAGGCCTCCTGCGGGGACAAGGGCTGGGATTAAAAATAAATAACTAAATAAAATATAGGACAAAAACCCACATCACGACAAGAGAGAACACAACACTACATAAAGAGAAACCTAAGACAACAACATAGCAAGGCAGCAACACATGACATCACAGCATGGTAGCAACACAAAACATTGTACAAACATTAGGCACAGACAACAGCACAAAGGGCAAAAAGGTAGAGACAACAATACATCACGCAAAGCAGCTACAACTATCAGCAAGAGTGTCCATGATTGAGTCTTTGAATGAAGAGATTGAGATAAAACTGTCCAGTTTGAGTGTTTGTTGCAGCTCGTTCCAGTCACTAGCTGCAGCGAACTAACAATACGAGCGACCCAGGGATGTGTGTGCTTTGGGGACCTTTAACAGAATGTGACTGGCAGAACGGGTGTTGTATGTGGAGGATGAGGGCTGCAGTAGATATCTCAGATATGGGGGAGTGAGGCCAAAGAGAGTTTTATAAATAAGCATCAACCAGTGGGTCTTGCTACGGGCATACAGAGATGACCATTTTACAGAGGAGTACAGAGTGCAGTGATGTGTACTATAAGGAGCATTGGTGGCAAATCTGATGACCGAATGGTAAAGAACACCTAGCGCTCAAGAGCACCCTTACCTTCCGATCTATAAATTATGTCTCCGTAATCTAGCATGGGTAGGATGATCATCTGAATCAGGGTTAGTTTGGCAGCTGGGGTGAAAGAGGAGCGGTTACGATAGAGGAAACCAAGTCTAGATTTAACTTTAGCCTGCAGCTTTGATATGTGCTGAGAGAAGGACAGTGTACAGTCTAGCCATACTCCCAAGTGCTTGTATAAGGTGACTACCTCAAGCTCTAAACCCTCAGAGGTAGTAATCACACCTGTGGGGAGAGGGGCATACTTCTTACCAAATCACATGACCTTTGCTTTGGAGGTGTTCAGAACAAAGTTAAGGGTAGAGAAAGCTTGTTGGACACTAAGAAAGCTTAGCTGTAGAGCATTTAACACACAATCTGGGGAGGGGCCAGCTGAGTATAAGACTACCATCTGCATATAAATGGATGAGAGAGCTTCCTACTGCCTGAGCTATGTTGTTGATGTAAATTGAGAAGCGCGTGGGGCCTAGGATTGAGCCTTGGGGTACTCCTTTGGTGACAGGCAGTGGCTGAAACAGCAGATTTTCTGACTTTATACACTGCACTCTTTGAGAGAGGTAGTTAGCAAACCAGGCCAAAGACCCCTCAAAGACACCGGCCCACAAGAATGGAATGGTCTACCGTATCAAAAGCTTTGGCCAAGTCAATAAACATATCAGGACAACATTGCTTAGAATCAAGGGCAATAGTGACATCATTGAGGACCTTTAAGGTTGAAGTGACACATCCATAATCTGAGCAGGAACCAGATTGAATACCAGATAGAATACTATAGACATCAAGAAAGCCAATATGTTGATTATTGACAAGTTTTTCCAACACTTTTGATAAACAGGGCAAAATAGAAATAGGCCTATAACAGTCAAGATCAGCTTGATCTCCCCCTTTAAATAAAGGACAACCCGTGGCTGTCCTGACCCAGATGGTTTTTGGGGTCAAGTTTCAGGAGCTCCTTTAGAACCTCGGACTCAGTGACTGCCTGCAGGGAGAAACTTTGTAGCGGGGCAGGGGAAAAAGAGGGAGAAGCATCGGGGACAGTTGCATTAGAAGTGGTGGGAGATGAGGAAATGTTGGACGGGCAAGGAGGCATGGCTGAGTCAAATAGGAATCCTGACTTAATGAAGTGGTGATTAACAAGCTTCTTGTCAGTAACAATCACATCATTAACTTTAAGGTACATGGGCAGCTGTGAGGAGGAGGGTTTTCCAGAACTTCTGGGGTTAGACCCACAGAAAGAGAACTGCTCCCTAAAGTAACTAACTTTGGCCATCCGGATAGCCTGAGTGCACTTATTTCTCATTTGCCTGAACGGGAGCCAGTCAGCCTGAGAATGCGCGTGCCGAGCCTTTCACCAAATGCAATTCTTGAGGTGGAGTAACTCTGCAAGATCACAGTTGAACCAGGTGCTGAACCTGTTTTTAATTCTCTTTTTTTTTCTGGGGGTGTGTTTGTTAACAATCCCACTGAAAATATCAAAAGAGAAGGTCCAAGCGTCTTCCACAGAGGGGATCAAGCTGATTCTATACCATTTTACAGAAGCCAGTTCATGAAGGAAGGCTTGCTCATTAAAGTTTTTTAGCAAGCGTCTATGACAAATCAGGACAGGTCGTTTCACTGAGCAGCCATTACGAACACAGGCTGTAAAACAGTGATCACTAAGGTCATTACATAAAATACCAGACTAATACCTAACAGGATTATTTGTGAGGATAACATCAAGAAGAGTAGCCTTTTCTGGGAGTTTGGAGTCATACCTTGCGGGATTGGTAATAATCTGAGGAAGATTTAGGGAGTCCCATTGCTTTAGGACTTGGTCAGGTGGTTTAAGCATGTCCCAATTTAGGTCACCTAGCAGGACAAATGCAGACTTAGTTTAAGGGGCCAGGAGAGAGCTTAGGGCAGGTAGGGTACATGCAGGCCAGTGCTGATGGAGGACGATAGCATCCAGCAACAGTCAACAAAGAGCTATTTGAAACTCTAATACTTAAAACCAGCAAATCAAATTGTTTGGGGACAGACTTGGTGGAGACAACCGAGCACTGAAGGTGATCCTTGGTAAAGATTGCCACTCCCCCACCTTTGGAAGATCTGTCTTTCCGAAAAATGATTAACACCAGAAGAGTTAATCAGTATTCAAAACACTCTTCCTTAACCATGTCTCAGTAATGACCAACCCAAACTTTCAATTGATCCATTTTAGGTAATAAGCTTCTAGTGTTAACGTGCAGAAAACCCAGGCTTTTACGAGAGCAGAAATCAGTGAAGCAGATATCAGAGCACCAGTCAGAATTGGGGCTAGCAACAGTAGATGGGCCAGGGTGTACATGCAAATGTCCAGGTATTATCAACAGTAATACAATCAAGGCACGGCATAGGACAGGGAGAGCTCTGCAGTGCTGATTTATGACATCTGAATGTGCATCAGATGGCAACAAGAACATATTGTACAGCAATTTCATCAGGTAACATGAATACAAAGCCGGCGAGAGGTGGTTAGAATGGGATGGAAGGCCAAAAGTCTGTGTAACCAATAGAGCCAGAGTCCCGAGTGTGGGAACAAACAGTCTGTGCCACGGTTGGGTAAAGAAAGTTCGTAGTCAACAAAGCATGCAGGAGTCGTGAGGCAAATAGCAAAATGCACGAGATTATTATTTTTTTTTACATAATGACTTGGGGCTAGCCACTGTAAGATCAGAGTCACTCGCCCCAACAGTGCCTGTGTGCTGGAGGCGAGCGAAAGCTCGGGAGAGAGGGGTGGGGGAAGTGTAGTGGGGGTACCTGTACCAGACGGGGAGACAACCAGGGCAGACGGTGAACAGATCGCCAGGTGGAATCCAAGCAGCAGTGCAGCAGGCAACGGGAATAGGTGTCACACTCACTTGGGAGAAGCTTTTATTTCTGGAGGCAGATTTCTTGTAGAAAATGCCAGTGAATGGTCTCTGAACAGCAGGAGGGGGCTTCAAGGCCTCTGGATTTGGGTGGGGTAGCCTGCCATTTGTTAGGCTCAAGGGCTTTGACACCTCTCCCTTCACACGTCAGTGCTAATTGAAGTTGTATCTCTTTGTCCTAGCAAGCTTGGTAGCCTTAGCATTCAGCCCTTATAAAGTAAAATATATAAATGTATTTTTATTCTTGGCTTTTAAAAGTTTAAAAAATGCTTCAGACTAAGCATTATTCACTCAGTTCCAGGTTGGATGTTGTTTTCAGGTTTCTGTTTGTTTGCTGTATAGTTTGAGAATAATAATCCTTGGGTGTAGGAAGCATTCCAGGTAATTCCATCCAAAATCAGGTTGTAGGTTTGGAGTTTTGATTTGGAGTGAAGATTATGTTGTTTAGGGTAGCATACTGTACAGTATATGTCCCCGCCAAAAATCCAAGTTTGTCAACTCTAAATCTCTTCTTTTTTTTTTTTAAACATGCTGAAAAATGTGGGAGCTCATCTGCACATGACCTCCTCCCTCTCTCCCTGGTGTAGAGTATGTATTGCTCTCTTTAAGTCACACTACAGGATGTTTACCCCAAGAGATCGCACTACTTTAAAAAAAATCTACACAGAGGAGGGTGAGAGAGTCGGAGGGGGAAAAGAGAAGAAAGTAAATATGTAAATAAAAAAAAAGGGATAGGAATTTCTTTCAATATTTCAGGAGGCGAAGGGAAGAGTTGGAGAAAACATTTCCTGTAACACCCCCTTCCCCTCCCCTCTCCTTCCTCAGTTTCTTTTTCCTGGAGTCGTGACCTCTATGGCCAATGCTTCTCGAATCATGCTGTCAAATGCCACTGGCACAGGACACGCTCACAGGAAACTCCACTGCACTGCACTGCCTGTTCTACAAGCAATGCAAGGTTCGATACTTCGACCAAAACAGTCGTATTTGCGACCGCTTGACTTGGCAATGCGACAGTGTGATTTTTTTTTACCTGGACACGTTAGTTTTTGGTTCACAATGATCTTTTAAATGTTTTCAATTTCATGATTTATTCAAACAGTAATGTGCAAGTGACTGAAAATAAACCAACTTTCTGAAGAGGAAACAATGGCACGGGATTGCCCGGGATTGCCTAATACAGTCAGGTCCATAAATATTTGGACATTGACAAAGTTATTATTATTTTAGCTATCTAGCACAGCTAGATAGCATGTTAGAGTTGAAATTAAAAACATTTGATGGTATTTACATTCCAAATCGGGTGTAGAAATTACAGCACAGTGATCCCCCACTTTTAAAGGAACCAACAGTAATTGGACAATTGGCTGCTCAGCTGGTCCATGGCCAGGTGTGTGTTATTCCCTCATTAGTTATTTTACAAGTAGGCAGATAAAAGGTCTAGAGTTGATTTCAAGCATGGCTTGAAGTCCAAAGAGTCCAAGAGCTGTCACTGCCAGTGAAGCAAGCCATCATTAGCGCTAGCAAAAACATTTGGTGTGGCCAAATCAACTATTTGGTACGTTCTTAAAAAGAATGCACTGGTGAGCTCAGGAACACCAAAAGGCACGGGAGACCACGGAAAACAACTGTGGTGGATGACAGAAGAATTCTTTCCCTCGTGAAGGAAAATCCCTTCACAACAGTTGGGCCAGATCAAGAACATCCTCCAGGAGGTAGGCGTATCTGTGTCAAAGTCAACAATCAAAAGAAGACTTCACCAGAGTAAATACATAGGGTTTACCACAAGATGTAAACCATTGATAAGCCTCAAAAACAGAAAGACCAGGTTAGAGTTTGCCAAAAAACATTTAAAAAAAAGCCTGTACAGTTCTGGAACAACATCCTATGGACAAATGAGACAAAGATGAACTTATACCAGAATGATGGGAAGAGAAGAGTATGGAGAAGGGAAGGAACTGCTCACCGTATTCTTATCAGCAGACTCAACAGCCTTGGTTTCTCTAACGACTGCTTCACCTGGTTCACGAACTACTTCTCAGATAGAGTTCAGTATGTCAAATCGGAGGGCCTGTTGTCCGGACCTCTGGCAGTCTCTACGGGGGTGCCACAGGGTTCAATTCTCGGGCCGACTCTTTTCTCTGTATATATCAATGTCGCTCTTGCTGCAGGTGATTCTTTGATCCACCTCTACGCAGATGACACCATTCTGTATACATCTGGCCCTTTTCTGGACACTGTGTTAACTAACCTCCAGACGAGCTTCAACGCCACACAACACTCCTTCCGTGGCCTCCAACTGCTCTTAAATGCTAGTAAAACGAAATGCATGCTCTTCAACCGATAGCTGCCCGTACTCACCCGCCCGACTAGCATCAATACTCTGGACGCTTATGACTTAGAATATGTGGACAACTATAAATACCTAGGTGTCTGGCTAGACTGTAAACTCTCCTTCCATGCTCACATTAAGCATCTCCAATCCAAAGTTAAATCTAGAATCGGCTTCCTATTTCGCAAGAAAGCCTCCTTCACTCATGCTGCCAAACTTACTCTCGTAAAACGGACTATCCTACCGATCCTTGACTTCAGAGACGTAATTTACAAATTAGCCTCCAACACTCTACTCAGCAAATTGGATGCAGTCTATCACAGTGCCATCTGTTTTGTCACCAAAGCCCCATATACTACCCACCACTGCGACCTGTATGCTCTCGTTGGCTGGTCCTCACTACATATTCGTTGCCAAACCCACTGGCTCCAGGTCATCTATAAGTCTTTGCTAGGTATAGCTCCGCCTTATCTCAGCTCACTGGTCAGCATAGCAACACCCACCCGTAGTACGCGCTCCAGCAGGTATATTTCACTGGTCATTCCCAAAGCCAACACCTCTTTTGGCCGCCTTTCCTTCCAGTTCTCTGCTGCTGCCAATGACTGGAACGAATTGCAATAATCACTGAAGTTGGAGACTTATCTCCCTCACTAACTAGCTGTCAGAGCAGCTTACCAATCGCTGCAGCTGTACACAGCCCATCTGTAAATAGCCCATCCATCCAACCAACTACCTACCTCATCCCCATATTTGTTTTTCTGCTCTTTTGCACACCAGTATTTCTACTTGCACATCCTCGTCGGCACATATCACTCCAGTGTAAATTGCTAAATTGTAATTACTTTGCCACTATTGGTCTATTTATTGCCTTACCTCCTTACTTCATTTGCACACACTGTATACAGATTTTTCTATTGTGTTATTGACTGTACGTTTGTTTATCCCATGTGTAACTCTGTTGTTTTTGTCGCACTGCTTTGCTTTATCCTGGCCAGGTCGCAGTTGTAAATGAGAACTTGTTCTCAACTGGCCTACCTGGTTAAATAAAGGTGAAATTAATTAATTAATTATCCGAAGCATACCACCTCCTCTGTGAAGAATGGTGGAGGTAGCGTTATGGCTTGGGCGTGTATGGCTGCCAATGGAACTACTTCCCTTGTATTTATTGATGATGTGACTGCTGACAAAAGCAGCAGGATGAATTCTGAAGTGGTTAGGGCTATTTTATCTCCTTTAGATTCAGCCAAATGCTTCAAAACTCATTGGACGGCGCTTCACAGTGCAGATGGACAATGGCCCGAAGCATACTGCTAAAGCAATGCAATACTTTTTAAGGCAAAGAAGTGGAATGTTCTGCAATGACCAAGTCAATCACCTGACTTGAATCCAACAAGCAGGAACTGAAGACAGCTGCAGTAAAGGCCTGGCAGAGCATCACTAGGGAAGAAACTCAGCATCTGGTGATGTCTATGGGTTCCAGACTTCAGGCAGTCATCGACTGCAAAGGATTTGTAACCAAGTATCAAAACTCACAATTTAATTTTTGATTGTTAGTTTGTCCAATTACTTTTGAGCCCCTAAAATGGGGGGGGGGGGGGGCTATTTTTCCTTTCAAATCCATTGTGGTGGCGTACAGAACCAAAATGATGCAAATTGTGTGACTGTCCAAATACTTATGGACCTGACTGTATGTCTACCACTTTGTGTAGCTGTTAGCAATGCTAATGATAGCCTAACTGTCTTCGGGTCAATGGAAATGCAATTAAAAGTGAACTACAAAGTAGCCTATGCCTACCTGGCAGAATTACAGTGGTGGAAAAAGTACGTAATTATCATACTTGAGTAAAAGTAAAGATACTTTAATAGAAAATGACTCAAGTAAAAGTCATCCAGTAAAATGTGTGTGAATTGGATGTCAGGGTGTCAGGGAAAATGTATGGAGTAAAAAGTACATTATTTTCTTTAGGAATGTAGTTCTTCAGGAAGTAAAAGGTGTCAAAAATATAAATAGTAAAGTAAAGTACAGATACCCCAAAAAAATACTAAAGTAGTACTTTAAAGTATTTTTACTTAAATGGATCAGACAATGTCGTTTTTATTGATCTGTTTGTCAGTGTTAGCAGAATAGGCTACCCTGTAACTTAGTCATATTAAAAAAGATTCTGCTAATGTCTCCAGTCATATGGTGTAGTAGAATTGAATGAAATGTGTTTATCAAAGGCCAAGAAACATATCTACATGCTCAAGCATGCACTGAAGTCTTTTTGCAAACAGTGATTGAGTTATATTATTAGCCTAAATTACGACTATCCAATATACTCATCACATTAGTAAATCTTACAGAAGTCTGCAAATGCGGTGATCCTTTATTATAAAGGTGAATTTGTATGGCCAGAATTTGCTTCCCCAAACTTGAAACTCTCGCGCCAGCTATGGCTACAGAAACACAGCTAGTCAAACAACAGTCTGGCTGTTAAAGGGTACACCTGAATTAAAGGGTAACTACAGAAAACAAAATCTACATTTCTCAGGTTTTTTCCAGACCTCAAATTGTTCCCTGATGTGGTTTAAGCATTGTTGTAGACATAGATGAAAAAAATTAAACATTGGATATTCTATATATTTTTTGTTTGTTGTGGTATCGTTTTCTAAAATTCTATCCTCTAGAGGATTTAGCAGAAAATAACACATGGTACTTTGAAATCTGCAATAAATACATTTTTCACTTTCTTTTCTTTGCTGTAAATCTATCCAAATCAACTTAAGAACACAAGGGCATTCCGTATGGAATGCAGGCCAGGTCATTATCAATGATCATGTTTTTTTTTTTTTTTTTTAAATATGAGAAAATTTGTGCAACCAAATCACTGGTAGCATCAGTGGGACCAGTGGAAAAGGTAAGTTTAATACCCTGCAATGACTGAGAACATACCACAAAATTGTATTCCCTGTCTATCCTCCTCCGTGAGATCCCCTTCAACACGATCTTCTCTACATGCACGGCTGTGAGGAGAGAGGGAAGAGGATTAGCACATACTGTACAGTCTTATTGGAACTACTTCACATTAATAATAGTTTAAATATATGGGGCTGTGCATACAGTTGTAATTTTCTTCCCAATTGACTGTGAGGGATTTGTAATACTGTGGGGGTCGGTGTGTGTGTATACACTTGTGTGTTTTTCACTGGCTTACCTTCCCTTTGGGCCCTTCTGCTGGGGGGTGTCTGGCTGGCGTGGCGAGCCTGTCCCTGTGCCTGGGTCCTCTCACCCAGACTGGCCTCGATGGTGACTGCTGCTGGGCCATGCTCCTCTGCTTTCTGGGCCTTGTTGTGCTGTCGGAACACAAAGGGGCTAGTGAGTAGAAAGCTTTCAACATCACAGCTGCACTCGGGCAATTAAAAGATGACATCCCACACAGCAAGGTCACCAAGATGAATCAAACTATCAAGCTCCCAGAACATCTGTCAGGTGTGAGCGAGCGGCTATCTGGTCGAATACTAAAATGTTGCCGCCTGTGCCATTGTTGCAGTGGTGCTTTTGTCCTTCAGGGACCCATGCCGTTGTTCATAAGTTGGTCTTTGAACACTTGCGTAGGGGATAAGACATACAGCAGCCAGCCCTCCACCACACACTCACACAGCTAGGGTTGCAAAGGGTTGGAAACTTTCCGGTATATTTCCGGAATTTTTCCATGGGAAGTTAAGCCCGGGAATTTGGGGAATTTTGCTTAAATTCATCAAGAAAAGTTAGCTTATAACAATGAACCTTTTTTGTGGGATACACACGGCAATTCTAGGTCTTGTGGCATATTTTGGTTAAACTATCCCCAATTCAATGGAATTGCAACCCTCTGCATGCACAGTGCATTCTTCCATCACATGTGCAGCTGATTCTCAAGATCTTGCACACTAATGAGATGCTATTGAGCCCACACCACTACACTGTCGGAGCCAAGGACTACATGCTTTCTGGTAAGTTTTGATTACAATACTGGGTGGGGTGAATATATTTTATGACATACATGATTTTTTGTTAACTAGTAAATAGTATCCTACAGCAAAGTGTGTTTAAATCATTTCTAACTTGTCAACAATTTCTGCTAGTTTTAGCTAGCTTGAGCCTGCTAACTGAGGAGTGTTAATTCACCTGTTTCCATACAGGTTTCATTTTAAAACATTTATCTTACAAAGGAGTTGTTTAATCTAACTGCTTAACTATTTATCTGTACATGGCATTGTATTTCTTTCTTTTTTTAAATTAATTCTAATCTTTACAGGAAAATGCCACGGGCACTATCTGATGTGTGAAGACATTTCACTGCAGCTAATGTAGAAGGAAAAGCTGTGCACATTTTCAAATACTGTGCCAAATCATATGTGAAGAATGCAACAAAGATGCAGAATCATCTGGCTAAGTAAATAAAGCAAGCAACCTCTGACAAAAGTCCCTCTACTTCTACTCAAGGTGGAAATTATGAATCAGACACCTTATCGATAGCAACAGCTCATGGTTCTTCTGGAATCAGAAGTTTTTTTGACTCAATGGAGGAACGTAGTCAGAGAAATGCTGATGAATGTCTTGCTCGACCTGTATATGTAACTGGTTCACCTCTGATGCTCACAGGCAATGTGTATTGGAAGAGATTTCTGAATGTTCTTCGCCCAGCTTACACCTCTCCAACCAGACATGCTTTATCTACTCATTTGCTGGATGCAGAGTTCAACAGAGTTCAACTGAAGGTCAAGCAAATCATAGAGAAAGCAGACTGTATTGCAATCATCTCTGATGGGTMGTCYAATGTTCGTGYGCAAYGAATWATTAAKTACATKATCTCCACRCCTCAACCAGTATTCTACAAGAGCACAGACACAAGGGACAACAGACACACCGGTCTCTACATTGCAGATGAGCTGAAGGCAGTCATCAATGACCTTGGACCACAGCAGATATTTGCACTGGTGAAAGACAATGCTGCGAACATGAAGGCTGCTTGGTCTAAAGTGGAGGAGTCCTACCCTCACATCACACCCATTGGCTGTGCTGCTTCTGCATGAATCTGCTCCTCAAGGACATCATGGCACAGACAACAATGGATACACTCTACAAGAGAGCCAAGGAAATGCTTAGGTATGTGAAGGGTCATCAAGTTATAGCAGCAATCTACCTCACCAAGCAAAGTGAGAAGAATAAGAGCACCACATTGAAGCTGCCCAGCAACACCCGTTGAGGTGGTGTTGTCATCATGTTTGACAGTCTCCTGGAGGGGAAGGAGTCTCTCCAAGAAATGGCCATATCACAGTCTGTCGAGAGGATCCTCCTGGATGATGTATTTTGGGAGAGAGTGGTAAGCAGCCTGAAACTCCTGAAACCTATAGCAGTAGCCATTGTACGGATTGATGGCGACAATGCCATCCTGTCTGATGTTCAGTCTCTGCTTGCAGATGTAAGAGAAGAAATCCGTACTGCCTTGCCCACTTCACTGTTGCTCCAAGCAGAGGAAACTACAGTTCTGAAATACATCAAAAAGCGTGAAGACTTCTAACTGAAACCCATACACGCCGCAGTGTACATGTTGGACCCCAAGTATGCTGGCAAGAGCATCCTGTCTGGTGCAGAGATCAACAAGGCCTATGGTGTCATCACTACCGTGTCTCGCCACCTTGGCCTGGATGAGGGCAAGGTTCTTGGCAGTCTGGACGAAGTACACTTCCAAGCAAGGGCTTTGGGATGGAGATGCAATATGGCAGTCGTGCCAACATATCGCATCAGCCACTTGGTGGAAGGGACTTTGTGGATCTGAGGCTCTTTCCCTGGTTGCCTCCATCATCCTCCAAATCCCACCAACATCAGCCGCCTCAGGGCACAACTGGTCCTTGTTTGGGAACAAACACACCAAAGCACGCAACAGGCTGACCAATACAAGGGTTGAAAAATTGGTGGCCATCCATTTTATGCTTTTTGAGCCTGACAACCAGCCATCCTCAACAAGGTTAGAAAGTGACAGTGAAGATGAGGCCTCAGAATCTGATGTTGAAGAGGTGGACATTGAGGAGGTCCAGGGAGAAGACATGGAAGCAGGAGAGGAAGACAGCCTAGAAACTAAAGCTTTGGTTTTCATTTTACAGATGTACGCTGAAAACATTTTTGGGAGATGCGATGGATCACTGGGGATCATTCAATATTCCCTTTGTTGTTGTTCAGTGCAATCATCCCATGTGAAGAGTCAACTCATTTAATTAAAAGTTCAATTCGTAAGTAAATAGTTTTTATATTTCTATTGGAAGGTTCTAAACATTTGCAATTATGTCTACTTATGATAAGGTAAAAGGTGTATGTTTCTGTCTCCATATGATATGGTAAATATATCCAATGCAAAAAATATCTACATTTAAATGGTATTAATATCAATTTGCATTTATTTCCATTAATTCCCATATATTCTCACGGAAAGTTTCCACCTCTGAATATTCCCCCAAATGAGCAACCCTAAACACAGCATTAATGTACTTCATTACATCCTTGATAGAATCAATTAGCATTTACATATTCATAATTGACAATGGGTTTTGCTGCATCAATTCCCAGAGATCTCTTTATGCACGCACACACGCCCTGCTTGCAGCCCATGAGAAGGGGTCAGGGCTTTGGTCCCTGGCTATCAGCTAGGAGGCAGAGCTGACAAACAGACTGACAGTTATGCCACCGCTGAAGGTCATGGGAGAACAGAACACAGTTCAGCCCTGGCATATCAACGCAGCACAAGCCCCTCAGAGCCAGAGGAGAGAGAGAGGGGACAGATACAGTAGTGCTACTGGAGAACTGGTACTAGGGCTTATATGATAATAGCAAAAGCCTAGTCCTGTATGCTTCAAATATACCAGGGGAAAACCAACCATAGCATTCAATAGATGGATAGCCTTGGTCCTATATCAGTGGCACTTGAATGATGCCAAACACAACACAACACCGCGACCACATCAGCGTCTGCTGGTTTGAAGTGTTTCCTCCCTCTTTACATTTGACATGGTCCAGGAACAACAACTGGCCTTCCAAATGGGAGCTCTGATTTCATTTGGCATTAACTCGACATCTGCTGCTGCTGCGGTGGAGAGAGGTGATTCACCATGAGGTCATCAAGGGCTATTTCTGGAACGGGTTAGTCAGTGGACATCACTCTTTTTCATCCAACATGGTTCAGTGGAGATTGATGTAATGAACTGCATGTTGAACTGCAGAGGGAGTCTCTCTATGAGCCTGCTTACAGTTGGGGAAATCCACTTGAATTCTATCACTTTTTGACAGCACCCCTTTTGATATGAACAAAACTTTCCATAAATGTTTGCCCATTGTAGAAGTACTCAAAGTGACTTTTTGGACCAAGATGCCAAAACATTCAAGAGATAAAGGTGCTCAAAGTTGACCTATTTTGCGGTTTTACGCCACCATAACATGTTTTACCCATGTCTTTATCACTAGAAATTAAACGGTTGAGATTGATAACATTTAAAAGCTTACAAACAAGGTTGTCAGACTATTTCATAATTCACGTTTAAGGTTAAAAAAAAGTATCTAAAAATGCATAAGCTCATATTCTTTCATTTTCACCTGAGGTTTTTTCATCTGAGGTTTTTGTGTTGTGACCGCAATCGGTTGAGACAACATGCTCTTGAATACAGGGCGAGTGTCATGTTTTTGCTGATAAATGGACTAAAATGGGAATAAAATAGAAATTTCTACTTTCAAATGGTGCCACAAAGACGGTTGGAGGTCCACACCAGTGGAGGTTGGTGGGAGGAGCTATAGGAGGACGAGCTCATTGTAATGGCTTGCATGGAATCATTGGAACGGTATCAAACAAACATATGGAAACCACGTCTGACTCCGTTCCATTTATGCCATACCAATGACCCCGTCCTCCTATAGCTCCTCCAACCAGCCTCCTCTGGACCACACATCAGATAATGTTGAATTGAATGGGAATATCCGTGGTTTAAATTATACTGTCAACCCTCCATAGGAAACCTTTTGAAATCATATAAATATAGATCATAGAATAGACATGACCATTTAAGTTCACATTCAACAGTGGGTGGACCGGCCGCCATCTTTGTGGTAGTAATTAGAAGTAAAAATGTAAATTCAAGTTAAATGTCAATGGTGTACCAGCTAAATTACAGTGGTCTGGAGGGATAGGTCATTCTATTTCTATTATTGAAATGACACCCACCCTGTATTCAAGAGCATGTTGTCTCTCAACCAATGGCGGGCACACCACAAAAACCTCAGGTGATGTAAAGTAGGGTCTAAGCTACAACATGTGAATATGAAAAAAATATAATTGACGTGATAGATAATTGACGTTAAAAGGTAAAAAAAAAAGGCTATTATTTATTTATTTTTGTTATAAAATAGTTTGACAACCCTGTTTGTAGGCTTTTAAATTATATCAAACTATTTATATTTTTCAATGATGAAGACATGGATGTCTCATGGTATGGTATGCTAAATGGGTCAACATTGAGCATCTCCTAAATGTATTGACATTCTGGTCCAAAAAGTCACTTTCTGACCACTTCTTCCCTGGGCAAAGATATATGGGAAGTTTTGTTGAAATCAAAACGGGACGCTGTAAAAAAAGTAAATTAATTCAAATGGATTTACTCAGTTAGAAAATAACCCAAGTATGTGAAGTAAGATTTTCGTCTCTTCGACATCAGATTTGCAACTTTTCTGTTACCACTATCCTCCCTGTCCTATACATTGGACACAGCAACACATGTTGGAGATTCACCCTCATACCCAAGCAATTTCACCTGATGTAGCCTAGGCAACAACAAAAAAAGGCCAGTACTTGAGCAAGTACCTCATTAGTAAAGTCCTAGGAATTGAGAGGTCCAATTGTGGTCACTCTAGGCTAAGAGTGACTGAACTCTCTTCTTTGCTGGTAAACTGCGGGGGTGGAGAGGGTGGATTGGGACAGTGTTTGCTATAACAACACATTTAAACCTCACGCCATTTCACTTGAGCGCGAGTAGCTGTTCTTCAGATCATAATTGCTGGCTATGAGAGTGTAAGTAAATCCGAGTTGTGAGGTTGCGTGCTGCTGGCTTCAACCTCTCTTTCTCCAAGTGGCTAAATATGACATCAGGCACATAGAGATTGAACTATTTCAGTGGACAAGTGGGTCAACAACACTACAGCCAACATGGATGCTTGCCCAACGCAGAACTGTATTAAAACTATACTAGAAACACAAGTGGAAATAGGACGTGACCACAGGTTGTCACAGAAGTGTTCAGTATATAGTACGGAGCAAATAAAATCATGGATGTGTCTGTTATTGATCCTATATTTGTACCACTCCAATACAAATATAGGCCTGCATCAGTATAAAGTCATAAGGAATTTGCTTTCACCTGGCCAAATAGCTTGTTTAAATCAGTAACGGCGAGTAGACAAGGAGAAGAGAAGACACCCTGTTAAGATGCAGCACCCCAAGAAGGAAATCCCCCTCTGTCAACAAACTGAGACCCTGGCTGGCCTCCCCGTATCCTATATTCTGCAGTCAGTCACCTAATGCTCAGTTGGTTTCAAGCCCTTGGCTTCCAGCATGGTTTTGAGCCCCACACTCGGACATAACTTCCTTCTCCCTGTAGAGTCGCCAGGCCTGCAGTGCAGTAGGCCACAGGGCCAAATACCTCGCACGCAGCACAGCACATAACTCTTTGTGAAATGCCCGTAAAGACGAGCAAGTGTATTTGGGGGGGTTGATTCCATGGTGGCCTTTTGTATAGGAAGAGATGACAACCAGTCCCCTGTAACACTATTAAATGCCTAGCGTAGGGCATAGCGGCTGTTATACAACGGGTGAGTCTAATCCTGAATGCTGATTGGTTAAAAGTGCATTCCAGCCAGTGTCTATTCCACAAGTATGTTCGAGCACTCGAGTGGGGATTTTCCACACCTAGCGAGAATTCTGGATATTTTCATGAAGATGTCACACACTCTAAAAGACCAAATGAGATGCGCAGCCTTACTTAGGGCCATCAATGGATGGACCAATTCATAAGCCACAAAGAAAATACTGTATTTCAAAAGGAAGAGTGCTTGTTACTAACCGTTGGTGCAAAAGCTGATTAATTTGAACAAATACTGCATCTTCCCCCCATCTGTCAAATGTCAACCATTGAGAACTAGCCATACTCTTTCAGCCTATTGTAAGATATTGGGATATAATACTCATTATTGTGGGGGTGTTAGCCCCCCCAATAGTATGGCATTGGTTGAAGTTCAATTTTAAATTAAAATCTTCCACCATCATATCTAAGCCAATAAGACACAAATGTCAATGAAAATTCGCAAATCAACTTGGGGGTAAACACACTCTCCGCCTCGTCATGAGCCGTCCGGCTGAGACAGAGAACCACGTACCATATTTTTAACAGGTTCGTTAGCATTGGGGAAAAACACAATTTCTTGCCTTGACCTAGCTCAATATCTGGTCGTTGGATAAGAACGAGCCTACAGCATCCACAAAGTGACCATTAGACTTGCCACCTTTCGTTCAGAATAAGTTTGTAGGAGCAACAGTTTGAATAAAACGTATCGCTCTCAAGTGCTCAAAACGATTTGCTACCTTTTTGTAGAATTTATGACAATGCTAACATATTTTCAGTCGAATCTCAACGATTTCTAAAACCGGACCAAAGCACATGGGTTGCGCAGCAACAGCAAGAGTAGCTAGCTAACACCAGTCGGATGAGAGCTACAAGCAAAGGAAGCTAGCTATATTTTGCTATGGAAGGTTTTTCACATGGCTGAAGTCATCGGTGTAAACTGTTGGCCTTGACATGGTCGTGTCATCAAAGCACAAACAAATAAGCACAAATAAGTAATAGTGAATGTCTTTGGTTGCTATTGCCAGTTAGCTAGCCAACTAACATTAGAAAGCTAGCTACAAGCCAACAAGGCTGACACATTAGCTGCATGGACAGATCGTGCATTGGCACAACTCAATGTTGACAATATCCCCCACATCCTTCCACAAAGCACAGCTAGCTAAGTATAATATAATTTGGGAAACTGCTAATGTATAATACATGCAATGAGCATTGCTCATCTAACAATAACTTTAGCTAACATTACTCCATACATACTCTAGTCATGTTGAATATTTGTGTATTCTCCAGGAGCGAGATTGCTCGATTGTTTTGTTAACCTCTACGGGGTCAGTGTGCCCCCACGGGACAGTTGAGATAACGTGCGCTAATGTGATTAGCATTACATTGTAAGTAACAAGAACATTTCCCAGGACATAGACATGTCTTATATGGGCAGAAAGCTTAAATGTTTGTTGATCTAACTGCACAATTTACAGTAGCTATTACAGTATTGTTTGAGGAGAGTGCACAACAACAAAACTTTTATTATGGCAACTGGTTTGATACATTCACCTCTGAAGGTAAATCATGTACTTACATTCAGTACTCTTGCTCTGATTTGTCATCCTGAGGGTCCCAGAGACAAAATGTAGCATAGTTTTGTTTGATAAAATCAATTTTTATATTCAAATGTAGGAACTGGGTATAATGGCCTATAATGGTGATATAATGGCCTTCTCTTGCATTTCAAAGACGAGTATGTTTTTTTTGATAGAAGACGCATGTTTTTTCTTTGTATTATCTTTTACCAGCTCTAATGTGTTATATTCTCCAACATTGTTTTCACATTTCCACACACTTTAAAGTGTTTCCTTTCAACTGATATCAAGAAAATGCATATCCTTGCTTCAGGTCCTTAGCTACAGGCTGTTAGATTTGGGTATGTCATTTTAGGTGACATACCCAAATCCTTAAAAGGTTTTTTCGCTTCCCCTCTGGAATATCAGATGTTAATATTAAATACATACTAATAACTACATTATTTATGTTGCCATTATTGTGTATTTTTACTTTACTTGTATTGCTGTGTTATCCTGTATTATAATGTTGCATAATCACCTTCCGGTGTAAACACCATTGAAATTAAATATAAAAAACAAATGTTTTAAGTGAGAAGTATATACATTGGCCTGAAGCCTGAGCACCACAATGCCTACTCTACCCATGTTCTACCAAGGTTTTCCAGCCCACAGCTTTGACCATACTACAGTAGCTATGTTGGTCTATTGTACTTAAAACAATGAGTATGCAGGGTTCTAAGGATTCAAACATTCTCAAACAGCCTAATTCATACTCTTCAGTTGAATAAAGGACTTTACACTATCCTGTTCTTAAAATAATGTATGTATATCATCAGGCTGTATATATTTTCAGATATAGACCTATTGTAAATGTGTATTATTGTAGCGTCACCATCTTTATTGCAAATAGAACATCAAATACACACTACTTTAAACTACATATTCATTTGACAGAGGTAATAAACTGCCCAATTATCAGCCCAGCAATTGATAAAACAGGCCCATGTTCGCAAAACAAGTTTCTCTGAGCTTATGTCAATATTACACAGGTAAGCTAAGAGTTACAGATATCAGGACTGCAGACAAGCTCTATATGAGTGACTGTGTCCAACACACCACCACCTGGTGTTATGTTGGTCACCTACTAGAGGTCGAACGATTAAATCGGCATGGACGATTAATTAGGGCCAATTTCAAGTTTTCATAACAATTGGTAATCTGCATTTTTGGACGCCGATTACATTGTACTCCGCGAGGAGACTGAGTGGCAGGCTGACCACTTGTTACGCGAGTGCAGCAAGGAGCCAAGGTAAGTTGCTAGCTAGCATTAAACTTATCTTATAAAAAACAATCAATCTTAACATAATTACTAGTTAACTACACATGTCACGTTCCTGACCTGTTTTCCTTTGTTTTTGTATTTATTTAGTTGGTCAGGGCGTGAGTTGGGTGGGGTTGTCTATGTGTGTTTTTCTATGTTGGGGTTTTGTGTTCGGCCTGGTATGATTCTCAATCAGAGACAGCTGTCAATCGTTGTCCCTGATTGAGAATCATACTTAGGCAGCCTGGGTTTCACTTGAGTTGGGTGGGTGTTTGTTCCTGTGTCAGCGTTTGAGGCCACACAGGACTGTTTCGGGTTGTTCACCTTTGTTGTTTGTTATGTTGAAGTGCTTTGTTGTTTTGTCATTAAATAATGAACACTATCCTCCGCATCTTGGTCCGATCCATGCTCCTCCTCGTCGAGGAGGAGACACTACGACAGCAGTTACAGAACCACCCACCAAAACAGGACCAAGCGGAGGGAAGAAGGAAGGCAAGAACAACAGCAATGGGGAAAGAGGAATGGACATGGGAGGAGATCCTAGACGGGAAAGGATCCTGGGCAGAGCCTGAGGAGTGTCGCCGCCCCAAAGTGGAGCTGGAGGCAGCGAAAGCGGAGAGGAGTTTTATGAGGCAAAAGCAAGGCAGAGCGGCTGGAAGCCCGAGAGGCTCACCCAAAAATGTCTTGGGGGGAGGCTAAAGGGAGTGTGGCGAAGCCGGGTTGGATACCTGAGCCAACTCCCCGGGCTTACCGTGGAGTGAGAGGGCGTCGTACTGGTCAGACACCGTGTTATGCGTAAAGCGCACGTGTCCCCAGTACGCGTGCTTAGCCCAGTGCGGGCTATTCCACCTTGCCGCACTGGTAGGGCTAGGTTGGCATCGAGCCGGGTGCCATGAAGCCGGCCCAACATATCTGGCCTCCAGTACGTCTCCTCGGCCGGCGTACATGGCACCAGCCTTACAGGTGGTGTCCCCGGTTCGCCTGCATAGCCCAGTGCGGGCTATTCCACCTCGCCGCACTGGCAGGGCTACGGGACCATTCAACCTGGTAAGGTTGAGAGGCTCGGTGCTCAAGAGCACGTGTCCTCCTTCACGGTCCGGTATATCCGGCGCCACCTTCCCACCCCAGCCCAGTACCATCAGTGCCGACACCACGCACCAGGCTTCCAGTGCATTTCCAGAGCCCTGTTCCTCCTCCACGCACTCTCCCTGTGGTGCGTGTCTTCAGCTCAGTGCCTCCAGTTCCGCACCACGCACCAGCCTTCTGTGTGCCTCAGCAGGTCAGAGTCGGCCGTCTGCCCAATGCCGCCTGCGCTGCTTGCCTGCTCAGCGCAGCCTGAGTCTGAACTGCCTGCCTTCCCAGCGCTGTCTGAACTGCCTCCTGCCCAGCGTGGTCTGAACTGTCTGCCTGCCCACGCTGCCCGTCTGTCCCGAGCCTTCAGAGCCGTCCAGCCAGGACCAGCCAGAGCCGTCCAGCCAGGACCAGCCAGACCGTCAGCCGACCAGCCAGAGTCGTCCAGCCAGGACCAGCCAAGCCGTCCAGCCAGGATGCGCCAGAGCCAGCCAGCCAGGATGCGCCTGAGCCAGCCAGCCAGACCAGCCAGACCAGCCAGCCAGGACCAGCCAGAGCCAGCCAGCCAGGAGCGCCAGCCAGCCAGGATCCGCCAGAGCTTTCCGCCAGCCAGGATCCGCCAGACCTTCCGCCAGCCAGGATCCGCCAGAGCCTTCCGCCAGCCAGGATCCGCCAGAGCCTTCCGCCAGCCAGGATCCGCCAGAGCCTTCCGCCAGCCAGGATCCGCCAAGCTTCCGCCAGCCAGATCCGCCAGAGCCTTCCCCAGCCAGGATCCGCCAGAGCCAGCCAGCCAGACCGCCAGAGCCAGCCAGCCAGGATCCGCCAGAGCCAGCCAGCCAGGATCCGCCCTCAGTCTGGTGCTGCCCCTCAGTCCGGTGCTGCCCCTCAGTCAGGTGCTACCCCTCAGTCTGTTACTGCTCTTTGGTATAGTGGGATTGACATGAGGGTGGACATTGGGAGGAGCCACGGAAGCGGGGTTGACTATGGTGGGTGGGGACCACGACCAGCGCCAGAGCCGCCACCGTGGACAGATGCCCACCCAGACCCTCCCTAGACTTTGTGCTGGTGCGCCCGGAGTTCGCACCTTAAGGGGGGGTTCTGTCACGTTCCTGACCTGTTTTCCTTTGTTTGTATTTATTTAGTTGGTCAGGGCGTGAGTTGGTGGGGTTGTCTATGTGTGTTTTTTCTATGTTGGGTTTTGTGTTCGGCCTGGTATGATTCTCAATCAGAGACAGCTGTCAATCGTTGTCCCTGATTGAGAATCATACTTAGCAGCCTGGGTTTCACTTGAGTTGGGTGGGGTTTTTCCGATGTCAGCGTTTGGGCCACACAGGACTGTTTCGGGTTAGTCACGTTTGTTGGTTTTTGTATTTTGTAGTGTTTGTTGTTTTTCCATTAAATAATGAATACTTACCAATCCGCATCTTGGTCCGATCCATGCTCCTCCTCGTCCGAGGAGGAGAACGACTACGACAGCCGTTACAACACATGGTTGATGATATTACTAGTTTATCTAGCTTGTCCTGCGTTGCATATAATCAATGCGGTGCATGTTAATTTGTGCATGTTAAAAAAAAGCACTGTCGTTGCACCAATGTGTACCTAACCATAAATATCAATGCCTTTCTTGAAATCAATACACAAGTATATATTTTTTAAACCTGCATATTTCGTTAATATTGCCTGCTAACATGAATTTATTTTAACTAGTGAAATTGTGTCACTTCTCTTGCGTTCTATGCAAGCAGCGTCAGGGTATATGCAGCAGTTTGGGCCACCTGGCTCATTGCAAACTGTGTGAAGACCATTTCATACTAACAAAGACCGTAATTAATTTACCAGAATTTTACATAATTATGACATAACATTGAAGGTTGTGCAATGTAACAGCAATATTAGAGACTAAGGGATGCTACCCGTTCGATGAAATACGGAACGGTTCCGTATTTCACTGAAAGAATAAACGTTTTGTCTTCGAAATTATAGTTACCGGATTTGACCATATTAATGACCTAAGGCTCGTATTTCTGTGTGTTTATTATATCATAATTAAGTCTATGATTTGATATTTGATAGAGCAGTCTGAATGAGTGGTGGTAGGCAGCAGCAGGCTCATAAGCATTCATTCAAACAGCACTTTCCTGCGTTTGCCAGCAGCTCCTCGCTGGGCTTCAAGCATTGCGCTGTTTATGACTTCAAGTCTATCTATCTATCTATTGTCGAGCGATCGATAAACTTACACAAACGCTTGTATTGCTTTCGCTGTAAAGCATAATTTCAAAATCTGAGACGACAGATGGATTAACAAAAGGCTAAGCAGTGTTTTGCAATATTGCACTTGTGATTTCATGAAATTATATTATATACCTGTGGCGCTAGGCTAGGCTATGCTAGTCAGCGTTTCTGATGACAATTATCCCGGATCCGGGATGGGTGGTTCAGAAAAGTTAAGGTACAAATCGGAGTATAATGCTTGTACGGATGTCAACCCCAATACATGCTCCTTTCATCAAATCAACTGCATTACAGTTAAAAGCGACTGACTACCATAACCGATTTCTGTATGCTAGCTATGCTACCAGCTTATTCGAATGGAAGTTAGCAGTCACTTTTTCTAAACCTGAAAAGGTGTTAACTTCTAAATATTATGCAGAGAAAACAGCCAAATATATCCAAATGGGATTTTAGTAACCACATTGTGGGCCTGTTACAAAACATCAATCATGACGGATTTGACAAATATCCACTTTGTTAGATCAGATTTGTTTAATGTGCGCCAATCCAGCTTTCTTCTATCCCCCCACGGTCTGCATTACACTAATCTCTTTACCGCATCTATCCCCATTAGCTCCCCGATCACTTTCTAGGAGTTCAAACAAATTTGTGTCTTTGAAATCCCCAAACGAGGTATCAAAAAGATGTATTTTATTTGTGAACTTGTTCGGATAGCATAAACGTGACCCGTTACACAAAGCTGGGTATATGTCGCACGTCTACTTCACAAGAGACGCATTTGAACGTAATTTTTTTTTTTTAAGAAATGGTTGCAGAAATGCCTTCTTGAACATGTGAACTTTTATGTGCCTTAACAAAATCGTATGTAATCTGAAATATTAATAAAATGTGAAATCACTAAGCTCTTTAGACACAGAGAATTTACAGAATCTTGCCTAGCCATGATTGGTTGAAATAATGAGGGGGCTGGGACAATCACGAGACAGAGAGCCCATTCTGTCACTCAAGGTTTTAATGTCAAACGGCACATCCTGCTCTCTCCTACCACGGACATCTGAAAGATCCATTGGATTTACTATTATTTTCATCATGGACTACATACAAAGTGTTGCTACAGCTTTCAATACCAGTGTTGTCCTGACTACAGCTGCTGGTATCGACACAGCTCTGTCTTCTGTGGCTAAAGCAGTCTGGACTGGTTGAAGCGGAGTGGGAAGGAATAAAAAAATAAAAAAGTGTTTCAGCCTGCTGTGAATGATCATAATCCATACACCGGTAAGAGTCTACAGCTCAAATAACAAGATAGCTACATTACTGTCTCAACTAGAGGTCGACCGATTAATCGGAATGGCCGATTAATTAGTGCCGATTTCAAGTTTTCATAACAATCGGAAATCTGTATTTTTGGACACCGATTTGGCCCCCCAATTTTTTTTTACACCTTTATTTATCCTTTATTTAACTAGGCAAGTCAGTTAAGAACACATTCTTATTTTCAATGACGGCCTAGGAACGGTGGGCTAACTGCCTTGTTCAGGGGCAGAATGACAGATTTTTACCTTGTCAGCTAGGGGATTCAATCTTGCAACCTTACAGTTACCTAGTCCAACGCTCTAACCACCTGATTACATTGCACTCCACGAGGAGACTGCCTGTTACGCGAATGCAGTAAGAAGCCAAGGTAAGTTGCTAGCTAGCATTAAACTTATCTCATAAAAAACAATCAATCAATCATAATCACTAGTTAACTACATGTGGTTGATGATATTACTAGTTTATCTAGCGGGTCCTGCGTTGCATATAATCGATGCGGTGCGTATTCGCGAAAAAGGACTGTCGTTGCTTCAACGTGTACCTAACCATAAACATCAATGCCTTTCTTAAAATCAATACACAAGTATATATTTTTCAACCTGCATATTTAGTTAATATTGCCTGCTAACATGACTCGTTGTGAACTGTGAAGACTATTTCTTCCCAACAAAGACAGCCAACTTCGCCAAACAAGGGGGTGATTTAACAAAAGCGCATTTGTGAAAAAAGCACAATCGTTGCACGACTGTACCTAACCATAAACATCAATGCATTTCTTAAAATCAATACACAGAAGTATATATTTTTAAACCTACATATTTAGCTAAAAGAAATCCAGGTTAGCAGGCAATATTAACCAGGTGAAATTGTGTCACTTCTCTTGCGTTCATTGCACGCAGAGTCAGTGTATATGCAACAGTTTGGGCTGCCTAATTTGCCAGAATTCTACGTAATTATGACATAACATTGAAGGTTGTGCAATGTAACAGGAATATTTAGACTTAGGGATGCCACCCGTTAGATAAAATACGGATCGGTTCCATATTTCACTGAAAGAATAAACGTCTTGTTTTCGAGATGATAGTTTCCGGATTCGACCATATTAATGACCTAAGGCTCGTATTTCTGTGTGTTATGCTATAATTAAGTCTATGATTTGATAGAGCAGTCTGACTGAGTGGTGGTAGGCACCAGCAGGCTCGTAAGCATTCATTCAAACAGCACTTTCGTGCGTTTTGCCAGCAGCTCTTCGCTGTGCTTCAAGCATTGAGCTGTTTATGACTTCAAGCCTATCAACTCCCGAGATTAGGCTGGTGTAACCGATGTGAAATGGCTAGCTTGTTAGCGGGGTGCGCGCTAATAGCATTTCAAACGTCACTCGCTCTGAGACTTGGAGTAGTTGTTCCCCTTGCTCTGCATGGGTAACGCTGCTTCGAGGTTGGCTGTTGTCGATGTGTTCCTGGTTTGAGTCCAGGTAGGGGTGAGGAGAGGGATGGAAGCTATACTGTTACACTGTCAATACTAAAGTGCCTATAAGAACATCCAATAGTCAAAGGTACATGAAATACAAATCGTATAGAGAGAAATAGTCCTATAATTCCTATAACAACTACAATCTAAAACTTCTTACCTGGGAATATTGAAGACTCATGTTAAAAGGAACCACCAGCTTTCATATGTTCTCATGTTCTGAGCAAGGAACTTAAACGTTAGCTTTTTTACATGGCACATATTGCACTTTTACTTTCTTCTCCAACACTTTGTTTTTGCATTATTTAAACCAAATTGAACATGTTGCATTATTTATTTGAGGCTAAATTGATTTTATTGATGTATTAAGTTAAAATAAGTGTTCATTCAGTATTGTTGTAATTGTCATTATTACAAATACTTTTTTTAATCGGCCAATTAATCGGTATCGGCTTTTTTCCTGGTCCTCCAATAATCGGTATCGGCGTTGAAAAATCATAATCGGTCGACCTCTAGTCTCAACTGTATCAAAAAGTTGTTTTCATTAATAGCTATATAGCTAGCTAGCTGGAAAGTTTCATACAGGTACCACTATAGCTTGCTTCGTTGCCATTGTTTGCAGGATGGCTCGTTGCGGGACGAAGCAATGTTAAGCCAGCTAGCTGAGCTGGACAGTTGTATTCTGATGTTAATATTGATTGCTGATGTGCTATGGCATGCATGACGATAATCGTTTTCATGTTTGCCAGTTTGTCATGTTTAACTAGCTAGCTACTGAAAACAGCCACTGTGGTGTGAATGTGAATCGATTAGCACGCTAACCAAACCCCATGTTACGTTAAAGGGACAACTGCTAAATTGAGAAGATCAGGCCTATGAAAGCCTATGAAAAGGCCATTATTGCTCCAAAGATATCATAACATGACCTAAATCAAAGTCCCTCAAAAGGATTTTATGATATAGGTCTAGATATTGTTTTTACCTAAGCCTTTGTGTTTTACGTTTCCTAATTGTAAGCTACTACCTTTAGCACTTGAAGTGAATAAAGTATTTTATTGTTGAAATATTAACCATTACCTCACTGCTTTAGCACATGGCCACATTTGCATGTGTTCCAATGTGAATTATTTAAGAGATGGGTGGATCTACGGCTTTAGAGATTGAGATGCTAAATGGGCGTAAACAAAGAACAGCACTGTAGCTGTTCAATGTGAAAGGTTACCTTTATTATACAACAATAGGCAATTTGATACTGTAAATGGTTTGCCTAATGGAGTAACTTGGTGGGATAATGTTCAGAGAACCCATTTTGGCAATTTGGTATAAGTATTCCTTTTCTAAATATGTTTCCCAAGTATTAATGTAGAGCAAGTGTGACAATCAAAGTAAAAATGTTCATGTCTTTTTTCCTAAACATTATATGTTTATCGCATTTTAAAGCAGCATTACATCCCCATATTTCCTCCAACTACAATGTAAGATATGCCATTTGGAGCTCTGAGTCTGTACTTTTATCCAATGTAAAAAACACCATTTCAAAATTTGGAACAGAAGACTAAAAAGAGATGGTGGGTCACAAATGGGCTTTTTGGGGTGAAAAAAACAGACTGCTACAACCTAATAGCTGATTAATGCTTGATCTGTCAATGCTGTCTGGAGGCTCTGTATGGAGAGTGTGAAGAAGCATCCAGAAGCTTGTGGAGGCCAAATCGAGGTCCGTACCAGATTGCTGTGCACCTCCAAAATTTTGTAACAATGCAGAGGGCTCCCAATAGATTTGATTTATTAGGACACCCATTAGCTGATGCCAATAGCTGCGCATTGACATGATTGGTTGAGGGTAGGTGGGGGCGGGAGGTCCTGTATAAACACAAACTCACTTCCTTGACAACTTCCTTGACAACAGCTCTGAGAAGCGCAAGTAAGTATGAACGCCCCGACTTCTACAGAGGCCGTATAGCAGTAAATACTGTACTGCCACTGCAGGTGCCAGATTGACCATGCAGAGCCTTTAACGCAGCAGACATAAAATAAACGGAACCCCTGGTCTGAGATTCAACCTGGAATTACCAGTTAGCCACTCTAGAATGGTTGTGGAAAATTGTGTTTCATAAGGAAAGTACGCATATTCTCCCAATTTCATGAGGAAAGTATGCATATTTTTCCTGCCTTCTTGCCATTAAATAAAGTTGACGGGGAAATTGAAGCCTATGTAGAATGTTTAAGATACGAACCGGTCGAAGCTGTACTCCTAGTCAGAACCGTAGATATCACGTGATCTGGCTCAGGGGTTTCCCAAACTCGGCCATGCCCCCTCTCCCAAGTGCACATTTTGGTTTTTGGAGTAGAACTACTAGTACACAGCTGATTCAAATATCCTACTCATAATCGTGCTTTGATTATTTGAATCTGTGCTAAGGCAAACAAAAACGTGTACCCAGGTGGGCCCAAACTCTTTAGAGATGAAGTTAATTAACCACTCATTTTGCAACCAGCTAACGGTCGTCACTAGTTACTACAACTAGTCATAAGTATGGCTAAACCCCGCCTATTTCTAAAATGTATCTTTTTAAAATCAATTAAACCTAACCTTACCACACGACTTACCTTAAATTGAGACCAAAAAGCTAATTTTGTTTTAATGAATTTTTATGATAGCCTTTGTGGCTGTGTGGTAACTAGTGACAACCCCAGTTAACGTTATCTAACACACTAAATTTGTCAATCTAACTGCTAATCAATGTTACCTGGGCGTTTATTCTGCGCTGATTCTGCTGTCTCTCGTCCTCTATAGCAAGTTGAATTTTGTCCAGCTGTTCTATAACTTTTTCTCTTTGATGAAACGGGAACGCTGGATGCAAGGAGGCCATAGTAAAAAGCAGCGCCAACTGTTCCAAGGGTCCGATCACTGCCTCCATTGGAAGCCCGCAATTCTGTTCTGTTCTCCCGAACGCTTTCCCGTCCACACACGGAGAATGGAACGGGTGATGTTGAGAGTCCTTGAAGGGCGAAACAGAATAGCCATAGTTTTTGTATAACAAGGAGGAATCCACATGGCTCAATATCCGAAATAGTATTCCCGCACACTCCCTGCTGTCAGATCCCAGAAGAGACAAGCAGACCAGCAGTTTGGAGCGCACGACAGGGTCGATGACATCTGATAAAATGGCCAAATCATTCGGATTGTTGGCCCTTATCTCGACATCCCGTAGAACGTGGTTATCTTTCCGAGCCAGGTCTTCCAGACAGGAGCCCAGAAACCGGAGCTCAAGTGGCTGGCACATATGCAGCAGTCCGCACATAAACTCGATCCGCTTGGCAGGATTTAAATGCAAACCAAACCACTCGAAAACGGTCTCTTTATCCAATTGAGATGGATATCCTGGGTGTCTGGAGGAACCTTCGGGCTTGTCGGAGACCGATCTTGGAATATGGAGATCGGGCTGTTCCTCGGCCGTATCGTCTCCTCCTGCCTCCGCCGTTCTCATGGGCAGCTTCATTTTAAGCATTATCAGCTCGACTAGAAAGGCTTCAAGGCGTAAATTACCTGTAAATATTCATCCTTTGATCGTCTAAACGTTTTTTAAAGCAGAATCAACGGAAGCAAATAACATTTTCTGTGTTTTGTAATAATCACAGTGACTCGGCGACAAGCTGTAGTTTTCTCCACTGTAGACGGCACTCTGGTGACATGTCAATCATTCACAAACCCCTCCCCCTTTCCATAGAAGCGTTCTGGGTCCTAAAAAATGGTTGTTAAACAAGTGTCATAACTAGAGTTTATCGTTGTAGTTTATTAATCTACAATCTAGGGTAGAACTCAATTTTGTAGAGAAAGTTACATTTTAGATATGTCATTTTGAATCTGTAGAATCTTATTAAATGGCAGGCCTATATTATTTGATAGGCTTCTAATATGTGCAACTCATCATCATGAGTAATGTGTTTACGAAACTACAAAGGTAGTCTAAAAATGTTTTATCAATATCCCAATTTATTACAGTACACACTATAGTTTCATGTATCCACTCAAATGCTTGGGCCTAAAGCGAAGGTAAATATTATATAGGTGTATTAAAATATATTATTTTCTCCTGATTTAGCTATTTAAGCATGGAAAGCATGTGTTGGTACCACTTTACATTACAGTGTGTTACTCCTATGGGCCAATCCCGAGATAAGCCTTCCTCTAGACAACACTGACCCTGAGTGGCTCAAAAATAACATTGCATAAGTAGTGCACATTGCATACCACCAAGCCCTGAACTATGTTCAATCGTTACCAGCAGTGTCTTAATCCTGGCCTTGGGGTCCCAAAGGGGTGCATTTTTTATTTTTTTTGCCCTAGCCCTACACAGCTGATTCAAGTGATCATCTCATCATCAAGCCTTGATTATTGGGTGTAGTGCTAATGTAAAAACAATAATGTGCACCCATTTGGGTTCCCAGGACCAGGATAAAAAAACAACAACACTGGTTTACAGTAGACCACTGTATGTGAAATATACTGAACAAAGACAAATGTAACAATTTCAATGATTTTACTGAGTTTTACTGAGTCACAGAAATCAGTCAATTTAAAGAAATTCATTAGGCCCTAATCTTTGGATTTCACATGACTGGGCAGGGGCATAGCCAGTGGTAGAAAAGGTACCCAATTGTCATACTTGAGTAAAAGTAAAGATACCTTAACAGAAAATGACTCAAGTAAAAGTGAAAGTCATACAATTATTTGAATATAAATATACTTAAGTATCAAAAGTAAATGTAATTTCAAAAATATACTTAAGTATAAAAAGTCCTTATGTATGGCAAACCAGACGGCACAATTTTTCTTGTTTTTTAATTTACGGATAGTCAGGGGCACACTCCAACACTCAGACATAATTTACAAATGAAGCATTTGTGTTTAGTGAGTCCGCCAAATCAGAGGCAGTAGGTAGGGATGTTCTCTTGATAAGTGCATGAATTTGAAAATGTTCCTGTCCTGTTAAGAATAAAAAATGTAACGACTGCTTTTCTATGTCAGGGGGGGGGGGGGAGTACATTATTTTCTTTGGGAATGTAGTGGAGTAAAAGTTATTGTCAAAAGTAAATAGTAAAGTACAGTTACCCTAAAAAAAACTACTTAAGTAGTACTTTAAAGTATTTTTTCTTAAGTTCTCTACACCTGCTGGACATTCCTGCAGTCAGCATGTCAATTGCATGCTCCCTCAAAACTTGAGACAATTGTGGCATTGTGTTGTGTGACAAAACTGCACATTTTAGAGTGGCCTTTTATTGTCCCCAGCACAAGTGGCACCTGTGTAATGATCATGCTGTTTAATCAGATTCTTGATATGCCACACCTGTCAGGTGGATGGATTATCTTGACAAAATATACATTTCACTAACAGGTATGAAAACAAATTTGTGCACAGAATTTGAGAGAAACAAGCTTTTCGTGTGTATGGAACATTTCTGGGATCTTTTATTTCAGCTCATGAAACATGGGACCAACACTTTATGTGTTGTGTTTATATTTTTGTTCAGTATACAGTCGTGGCCAAAAGTTTTGAGAATGACACAAATATTAATTTTCACAAAGTCTGCTGCCTCAGTTTGTATGATGGCAATTTACATATACTCCAGAATGTTATGAAGAGTGATCAGATTAATTGCAATTAATTGCAAAGTCCCTCTTTGCCATGCAAATGAACTGAATCCCCCAAAAACATTTCCACTGCATTTCAGCCCTGCCACAAAAGGACCAACTGACATCATGTCAGTGATTCTCTCGTTAACACAGGTGTCAGTGTTGACGAGGACAAGGCTGGAGATCACTCTGTCATGCTGATTGAGTTCGAATAACAGACTGGAAGCTTCAAAAGGAGGGTGGTGTTTGGAATCATTGTTCTTCCTCTGTCAATCATGGTTACCTGCAAGGAAACATGTGCCGTCATCATTGCTTTGCACAAAAAGGGCTTCACAAGCAAGGATATTGCTGCCAGTAAGATTGCACCTAAGTCAACCATTTATCGGATCATCAAGAACTTCGAGGAGAGCGGTTCAATTGTTGTGAAGAAGGCTTCAGGGCGCCCAAGAAAGTCCAACAAGCGCCAGGACCGTCTCCTAAAGTTGATTCAGCTGCTGACATCAGTCAGGATGTGGCCCAGAAGTTAATTGACAGCATGCCAGGGTGGATTGCAGAGGTCTTGAAAAAGAAGGGTCAACACTGCAAATATTGACTCTTTGCATCAACTTCATGTAATTGTCAATGAAAGCCTTTGACACTTATGAAGTGCTTATAATTGTACTTCAGTATTCCATAGTAACATCTGACAAAAATATCTAAGACACTGAAGCAGCAAACTTTGTGGAAATTAATATTTGTGTCATTCTCAAAACTTTTGGCCACGACTGTATGTCAGATTAATCATATATCCTTGATAATCCCTGTATACTTCAACAGGGCTCCTGAGTGGCGCAGCGGTCTAAGGCACTGCATCTCAGTGCAAGAGGCGTCACATGGGACCAACACTTCACATGTTGCGTTTCAGCCTGGTTCGAATCCAGGCTGTATCACATCCGGCTGTGATTGGGAGTCCCATAGGGCGGTGCACAATTGGCCCAGCGTCGTCCAGGTTTGGCCGTCATTGTAAATAATAATTTGTTCTTAACTGACTTGCCTAGTTAAATAAAAATACATAATAAAAATAAAAAGAATGTAATGGTATTTTGACATGACATTTTGACCATCCACATAGCTTTTGTAGCTGGTGTTGTTCAAAACATAATTGCATTATGTTGAGCAGTAATCGAAGGCAAGCAACAGGGGGCAACATTTGATCAGGGTTCATCATCCATCCCTTTTGGTAGTCATAAAGGTTAAATTGCTGAAATGTGCGATGTATAAGCATTATGCAGCTATGTCATGTATTTAGGCTATTACTGTAATGAAGTAAAATTAATGTAGCTCTTCCACTTTATATGAACACTATAGAAAAAATAAAAGCTGGTATTTGAAATCCTTTGCATACGATACAGCAACATTTACAGTTTTTTCAATTGTACTAATATATTCTCACTGATAATGGATCCAGTGACATTTACTTTGGTTTGTTTATTGATAAAATGAGCTGGTTAAGTATGCCCTTTCAACTGACATTTAAAGAGGTTAGACAACCAACAAAACCCAAATCGCCAAAGATATGTGCAGCATAACATTTAACTTAATCAAATGAAAAGAAAACGTTTGGGTGGCCGAAATGCTTGAGATGTTGTTTTCAGAAACTCAAAAATGACGCCATTAGAAGACACAGAATTTATGCATATGGAACATTCTCCAGCCACTAGAAACATTTAAATACATATTTGAACTCTCAAATACACTACAATTACTACGACACCTCCCAGCCACTGACAAATGCCAAACTCATCCAGTGACCTCTGACATAGATCATTTTGTCTTCATCACCTTCCACATAGTCTGAGTCTGAAGGGTTAAACATTTCTTGTCGTTGTTTTGAACGAAAATAGTTCATTTAGGGGGCTGAATGTAGGGTGGAGTCTATGGTATTTCAACAGCATGGCTCTGGATCTATGGATTTGGTCTGCTTCAGACACTGCAATGGGTATCTATTGGGTAAAGCGTAACCTACATTAGAACTCTAAAAAGGTTTTTCATGCACAGTGTAGTTGGTAGATTTTAAGGGTCAACCTGATGCCACTTTCTCTCATGAAGGTTTTCAGTCACTAATGAGCGTTTTTGAGATACATTTTGGTTGAAACTGTGCAGGGGACAAATATTTTAACTACTGTTACATTTTCCATACACATTGGGGTAGTAAAGGTAAATGTGTGCTTGTTCTGTATCCAACCATTTATGTAACAACAAAAAACTATCTACAGTTAGACAAGTTAAAATAGGCTACTACTGAATATAGTAGCCAACACAGACATTTTCAATCAAACATGTCATAAAGTGAGGTTATAAGTGTGAGTGTATCTTTCAACCAACAAATCATCAATGAAGATCTGTGTGTGTGTGTGTGTGTGTGTGTGTCAGTCTCTCTGTCTGTGTGTCTGTCTAATGAATGAATTTAAAGGTTATCCCACTCATTTCACAAAGTCTGGACTCGGGAGTTACAGCAGCAACATGTGGAGCGTTCCATGAGACGTCACAGGCTCCACGGGTATAAAGACCTGCGAATGCGACACTTTCACTTGTGGACCAATGGCGAAGTCTCCCTCTAGTGACGATACGGAGAATTTCTATTTCTACTATAAATCATTTTGTCCTAAGTTTGTCTCTGGAGAGGGACAGTTTTTACTGTACTGGTCTCTTGGAATTGAAAAGGTAAGCTTTTCTTTTCGGATCTTTTTCCTACTGAAATTATTAATGGCTATTCCCAAAACGACTTTGATTACTTAACATTATAGTTAATTACTAATAAAGTAATGAACTATTGTCTTGATTGATTATTATTTGTAATTGAATTGGAGTATTGATATTTTGAAGCTTAACACTACTTCCATAGACAGTGCAGATAACAGTGAATTGTCAATGGCTTGGAACCCCATTTCAGCCAATCAGATTGCAGATTCTTCCGAACCCATTTTACAGATCTCTATTTGCGTTTTCAGACATTCTAACTGATGTAAAGATAGGCTACATGCTTTTGAGGAATGTGGTGATGGGAATGTAGCCTGATATCCCACAGGCACGTTTTCATTTTGTTTAATGTCTTTTCTGATGCAAGGTTCATGCGGCCTACATCTGATTCAGGTGACGGGTTGAATTGCAATGGTAGGCTACTGTTGTAGTAGACTATCTGAGTAGCTGATTACTGGAGCTATTTTTCTTTACATTGTTCCTATTCTGGAGCAAGTATTGTCAGTGCATAGGCTACATTTAACGGGGAAACCATAAAGTATGTAATCCCCTGTTGGGTGCAGGAAATTATAGGCTATGTACTGTAACCACAGCCTATTCTTGACTTTTAGTTAGCCTGATACTGACTTGCTTGCTACTCAATATTACATCATGGCTTGCCTCAAGGAGATTGGTGGCTCCGCACTGAAAGGGTAACATATGCTTGCCCAGCGGCAATGGCAATGATGAACTGACCTGATATCGGGGCAAAGGGGAGACACCTGAGACAGTTAAAGAACATAAAAGTCACATTTTATGGTGTGTTGGTTTATTGCTTATCACGTACAGTACTTTGGCCTTCATGGTAATCTCTCGTGGACAGATTCTGTAGCTGACCAAATTCTGTGAGATTTAACTTCTGGGTTAACCAAGATTATCCTCATGGTAAGGATATTATGTTGTCCTTAAAGTGGGCCTTTTAGAATAAGCATATCTTGTACCCCCAGAATCTGTATGCTGCAACTGTTGGTGAGGCAGAAAATAAATGTTACGAATTCAACTGTCGCTGAGCAGAAAAGGGCAGACATGCTACAAATATAAATGCCATATATCTGATTATGCCTGTGTGGCCTTGCATCCAAACACTGGTTTTGATAAGAAGCACATTACACATTGGTAAGGAAAATATACAGTAGTATGCCTTCCTCCAACCATGGCCAATGTGTCTTGCAGCTGAAATTATTACATATCCGAAATCTGAAGAAGGCTGTTCTGTAAACTGAAGAAGCCACATTTTCTGGCAGTGTAGGGACTAAATATGACGTTAGGAGTCGAGTGGATACAGATGGTCAAATATAGGACCTAAAATGCAAGATATCCCTGCATGATATTTCAGGGACCAAATGAACATGGACTGATGGATATATTCTTCAAAAGCTGACAACAACCTACTTGATTTATTTAACCAGGCAAGTCAGTTAAGAACAAATTCTTATTTACAATGACATCCTACCCCGGCCAAACCCTCCCCTAACCCGGACGATGATGGGCCAATTGTGCGCCGCCAAATGGGATTCCCGATCACGGCCGTTTGTGATACAGCCCGGGATCGAACCCTGGTCTATAGTGACACCTCTAGCACTGTGATGCAGTGCCTTAGACCACTGCGCCAGTCAAGGAACCCCTTCATAAAGTGTATAGTCATTCCTAGTGAATTCACTCAACAACAATGAACAGTGCCTCACAAGAATATGTATGAAGTCATGGGGAAAATCGGTTTGAATTATAAACACGGCAATCTCGGTTTATCAGTATTTTTAATGTAGGTCCTCCATGTAGCCCATTGTACTGTGCCAAGTCCCTGAGGAATTGCAGCAATCTGCAATCATTTTAGTAGGACTAAAAGCCAGCTCTCCCCTAGAACGCCCCTGTTCAATTGACAATGGGTTTTGCTGCATCAATTCCCAGAGATCTCTTTGTTCTCTCTCTCTCTCTCATCATTAATGTAGTTCATTACATCCTTGATAGAATCAATTAGCATTTTTGTATTCACAATGGTGCCCCAGTGCGGTTTAGCTACCTTCATGTTTATTCATCCACATTGAGATGAGTGAAAGGAGAACGCTGAATATAGACATACTGTAAGTGTTAATAAGATGATGTAATTGATTGTAATGGGAGTGGTTGCACTGACCGCACCAGTGATTCCCAAATGTTCCGTGAGGCTCCAAGCAATTCAGGTTCAAGGCTTGCCGCTATGCCATGCGTGTGTAAATCATCTGTGTAATGACTGATGTGTTTCACTAGGAGAGGCCCATGGGGAATTTATAGCTGCTGATGTTGTTGTGCCCGCCTGGATGGACGCAGCAAGGAAAGAAAAAGAGTCTGCTCTAATGCTTCGGCCTGTCTCAGAGGGACGTTTTTTATGCATAGCTCATAAGGCATTATAAACACACTTTTAATGTATTATGAAAAAGGCATTCATAGGAAATGTTCCAGATAGTTCTCATTGAATGGTGAGCATCTCAATGTGAGTATCTCAGCTTCTTCTCCTCATTTCCTCTCCATATTATGGGTGCCTACAAGGAATGCAATTTGACCAGTTGTAACGGCGGTCCTCCTCCTCTTCAATCGAAAAGGAGGAGTATTGAGGGAACCAAGGCGCAGCGGAGTTTGAACACATAATTTATTAAAGAAAACACGAACTTGAATAAACTAACAAAAATAACAAACGGTGTAGACAAACCTATACGACGTACTCACATAAAACAAGAAGAAKGCACGAATAGGACATTAGACTAAACAAACCGAACAAACCGTACACAGTCCCGTATGGTGCAAACAATTACACAGACACGGAAGACAATCACCCACAACGAACACTGTGACAACGCCTACCTAAATATGACTCTTAATTAGAGGAACGCCAAACACCTGCCTCTAATTAAGAGCCATACCAGGCAACCCAAAAACCAACACAGAAACAGATAACATAGACTGCCCACCCAAAACACATGCCCTGACCTAAACACATACAAAAACAACATAAAACAGGTCAGGACCGTTACACCAGTTCAGTTCTTTCACATCAGTGTAAATGAAGGGAAGAAGACAAGAAGAGCTATTGAGTTTGACTGGTTACAGCATCACTCAAACAAAACATTATTTCTTAAACCATAATGGAGGCCAATCCATAACTGTGACCATCTTGAGGCCCTCTTGCCACATTCAACCAATGTTACGGAGCCTGAACAAAGTGCATCTTTCTTCACAACAGACGAATGCTGAGATGTTAACGCTTTTACCATTGACCTGTCAAGCTCGCTCTCACTGATCGCTTTTGGCACAAAATGTGTAAGCTCAGAGAAAACAGGAAACCTCAGTCGATGGACAGATTTTTTCATTTTCATGTGTGATGAGGAATTTCCACAAGCTATGGTAGGGAACGTGTGGATTTGGTACATAGGAAAACACACAGATGGCCTTCGGTTGAAAAGCACCATTATACCACAACCGTTACACATCTGGATGGAAATCTCAGGGTTCCCCACTATTTAGCCAGCCAAATACCCAACACCCTCACACTCAATGGAGAAACATATCAGCTGCTCCCACCATTGAAACCGGATGGTTATTTGGAGCGTATTACATCATGCAATGCAAGCAAACAGACACATGTGGCTGTGGAGAGAGAGAGGTGCCAGTGAAGTGAGGATTGATCAACAGCGAGTGTGCATAATCCCTAGCGATGTTCATTGTCCTTGCAAAACAGGACTAATGTGGAAAGTTTTATAATCAAGTGCAAAGATTAGGATGTCAGTTAGAAGATATTGGGTCAAGACAGGAGACACATCTACAGAGCAAATTTGCGATCAGAATTTTACCACCCACAGTGTTAAATGTAACACTTTCTTTGAAATTATAGGTGACCATCTCAAATAGTGTTAAACTAACACTTAAACTAACACAAAGTGCTGATAAACTGACATCCCCAGAGTGTTGGGTCCCTAACACCGTGGGTGTAACAAATTCTGATTTAAATTAACACTTTATTAGAGCTGATGCTGTTACACTTTCTCAGTTTTAGGGAATAACACATGTATTATTATGCTTGTTTTTTTCCCAGGGTGCATTTCGAGTTACCCACCCATGACTGTGTTTATTAGTTACAGAGACATGGTTGTTGCATTCATTAATCTTCAGTCCTGAAGCCTTCGACAAGTGACAGCCTAAGTGAATGTATTTGAATATAAAGTAAACCCTTCATGACCTTACATTATACATTTCATAAGGCCTTTAGTTATGCCCCCCTCAGGTCACAATATGCTGGTATTCCTATTGGAATCCAGCCAAGGGAGGATTTTCAACAATTAGGGAAGGGGAAGGGGGATACCTAGTCATGCATTCAACTGAAATGTGTCTTCCGTATTTAACCCAACCCCTCTGAATCAGAGAGGTGCCTTAATCGACATCATTGGCGCCTGGGGAACAGCGGGTTAATTGCCTTGCTCAGGGGCAGAATGACAGATTTTTACCTTGTTAGCTCAGGGTTTTGATCCAGCAACCTTTTGGTTATAATTATTATAATGCGGCAGCAGTTAGCCTGGCGGGTAGGAACATTGGGCCAGTAATTAGCGCTCCTACCTGCCAGGCTAACTGCCGCCACATTATAATAATTATAACTTTTATCACCCACAATTTAAATTCAGAATGAGTGCTATGGTGATGAACTTGTCATAAAAGACTACCTAAACCATCTAAATTGGAACAACCATCTCAATAACGGGAGCAATAATTCCAACCACTTATATATTGTATTAGATTGCATTGCAAAGCTGTCATCAAGGCAAAGGGTGGCTACTTTGAAGAATCTAAAATATAAACTATGTTTTGATTTGTTGAAAACTTGTTTGGTTACTACAGTGAGGGAAAAAAGTATTTGATCCCCTGCTGATTTTGTACGTTTGCCCACRGACAAAGAAATGATCAGTCTATAATTTTAATGGTAGGTTTATTTGAACAGTGAGAGACAGAATATCAACAAAAAAATCCAGAAAAACGCATGTCAAAAATGTTATGAATTGATTTGCATTTTAATGAGGGAAATAAGTATTTGACCCCTCTGCAAAACATGACTTACTACTTGGTGGCATACCCTTGTTGGCAATCACAGAGGTCAGACGTTTCTTGTAGTTGGCCACCAGGTTTGCACACATCTCAGGAGGGATTTTGTCCCACTCCTCTTTGCAGATCTTCTTCAAGTCATTAAGGTTTCGAGGCTGACGTTTGGCAACTCGAACCTTCAGCTCCCTCCACAGATTTTCTATGGGATTAAGGTCTGGAGACTGGCTAGGCCACTCCAGGACCTTAATGTGCTTCTTCTTGAGCCACTCCTTTGTTGCCTTGGTCGTGTGTTTTGGGTCATTGTCATGCTGGAATACCCATCCACGACCCATTTTCAATACCCTGGCTGAGGGAAGGAGGTTTTCACCCAAGATTTGACGGTACATGGCCCCGTCCATCGTCCCTTTGATGCGGTGAAGTTGTCCTGTCCCTTTAGCAGAAAAACACCCCCAAAGCATAATGTTTCCACCTCCATGTTTGACGGTGGGGATGGTTTCTTGGGGTCATAGGCAGCATTCCTCCTCCTCCAAACACGGCAAGTTGGGTTGATGCCAAAGAACTCCATTTTGGTCTCATCTGACCACAACACGTTCACCCAGTTGTCCTCTGAATCATTCAGATGTTCATTGGCAAACTTCAGACGGGCATGTATATGTGCTTTCTTAAGCAGGGGGACCTTGCGGGCGCTGCAGGATTTCAGTCCTTCACGGCATAGTGTGTTACCAATTGTTTTCTTGATGACTATGGTCCCAGCTGCCTTGAGATCATTGACAAGATCCTCCTGTGTAGTTCTGGGCTGATTCCTCACCATTCTCATGATCATTGCAACTCCACGAGGTGAGATCTTGCATGGAGCCCCAGGCTGAGGGAGATTGACAGTTCTTTTGTGTTTCTTCCATTTGCGAATAATCACAGAAACTCTTGTCACCTTCTCACCAAGCTGCTTGGCGATGGTCTTGTAGCCCATTCCAGCCTTGTGTAGGTCTACAATCTTGTCCCTGACATCCTTGGAGAGCTCTTTGGTCTTGGCCATGGTGGAGAGTTTGGAATCTGATTGATTGATTGCTTCTGTGGACAGGTATCTTTTATACAGGTAAGAAACTGAGATTAGGAGCACTCCCTTTAAGAGTGTGCTCCTAATCTCCGTTCGTTACCTGTATGAAAGACACCTGGGAGCCAGAAATCTTTTTGATTGAGAGGGGGTCAAATACTTATTTCCCTCATTAAAATGCAAATCAATTTATAACATTTTTGACATGCATTTTTCTGGATATTTTTGTTGTTATTCTGTCTCTCACTGTTCAAATAAACCTACCATTAAAATTATAGACTGATAATTTCTTTGTCGGTGGGCAAACGTACAAAATCAGCAGGGGATCAAATACTTTTTTCCCTCACTGTACATGATTCTATATGTGTTATTTCATAGTTTTGATGTCTTCACTATTATTCTACAATGTAGAAAATAGTTAAAATAAAGAAAAACCCTTGAATGAGTTGGTGTGTCCAAACTTTTGACTGGTACTGTATATTAAAACAAACTGTTCTAAAAATAAACCTACAACAAAGCATGCTGGGAAATATGATAGAGGCCCCTCCCACGTCTTTTTCACTCCAGGAGGATTAACGTAAATTAACTCAACTCAGTTGAGTAACAACAACACCATGCGGTGTCGATTCCACTGTGAAACACTTCATTTTTTTCACTGCAGGTGGGGTCAATTTAAATCCCACTGGTGTTAACACCACTATAATCAACACTCAGGTAGACATAACACTCACAACATTTTTTTACCTCAACACCGAGATTTTAACAGCCGCAAATTTGCTGTGTAGGACATAAAGCCAGGGAGATTATTAAATGTTCTTGGTGATGGATGTAACGTCGCTTCTCAGTGATTCATTCCAAACAAGCCACAATGTGTATATATATATATTTTTGTTTTTATGCCTGATTTACAGTTCTGGTGCTTTGTTTACCACTGATGGATGATTTGCAGGTTTAGTGGAACCATCACTGTAGTGAGATGGAGGGAAACGCTGCACACAGATGATTTACGAGGGAATTGACTTCCCATGTCCCTGGGAATGTCCTGAGTGCCCTCTCCTAGGACCTGCAGTTACAGCCAGGCTGTAACATTTTACTACCTGTACTACCATTTTACAAGACCGCTTGGAGAAGTAGTGAATGGAGGCCAGCATTGGACACATTTGTCTCTTTTCTTTCTCTTTACCCCTGTGTCTGATACTTGAACTCAGGCCACTCCTTTACCTCAAAAGAACTTACCGTCTCGACAGCCTGAGAGTTACATATCCCTGTGACTCAGACACCCCATGTTAACAAACATGTTATTCACTTGGTCTCAAGGCTATTTGCTGAAATACATGGCTCAATACCATGACTTGAAGCAGAACAACTCAATGCTTGTTTGATCAGACTTAAAAAAGAAGAGAATGTCTATTGACATTCAAATGACATCGTAGTGGAGAAGGATTTGAAGTGGAGGGAGGAAGCAGTCTGGCCACGACTGACATCCGCCGCACAGAGAGGCGTGTGTCTGTGCGCCGTCCCGCCCCTGTCTTCAAACTGCCTGCCAACACACTGCAGCATGCCATGTTTATTTTCGTGTTGTGTTCTCTAGCGTTCTGCCTACATTGTTATTTTCTTTGGCTGAGGCCTGTGGTCGGTGGGGCAATGTTTTTAGGCTAAATGAAAGTGGGCTGGCCCCCACAAAAAAAACAGACCACACGTCTTATGGCATAATGCAAAATGTCTCCCCTACCAAGACATTTTTTAAGGGTCGGGGAAGAAAAAAACAGATTTTAGGGAGAGAGGTTCTTGTTTTCAGCCCATGGGCGTACAAGTACTATTTCCTGACACATGCTGTTTTATTCATGTCCTTTTTATGTACATTATTTAGAGTTTGCCTGGTTGCTCATCTGACGCATGTGTCCCACGCATTGCATGAAACAAAACAGAGCTGAGAAGCATAACATTCTCTCTTGTAAAAAGAGACAGCAGACTCTCGGAAGAACAGGCATATGAATGAGTGGGTGTACCACAGGCCCATTCTAAACAGGAATGGTGTTAGGCATTTCAGTGACAGTCCAATTAAATTCACAGGCTACTGTACGTTGCGAATGCTGTTTTGTATTTTGATAGCGTATCGAGGGTTTTTACATATGATTACGGTTGGAAAATGTGACATTCAGGTCTGAAATGAGAGTTGACATGAAATCTCAGAACAGCTTACTTCAACATCTGCACATATCAAACTGCTGTTTGTTCTTGACGTTTCACATCTCCCTGACATTCTCTGATCCCGAAATCCAATCTGTTGATTTACATACTGTAAATTATAAACATGCATTTCTCAACTGTGAAAGTATTAATTTCAGACTGTGAAGACTGGACCGGGACACCTCTTAAAGAACAATGGCGTGGACATTAAGGTCACTGACTATGCTGCTGTTTCTGGCATATCTACAGGCAATAGAGGAGGAGGATATCCGTGCTGGTATGTACATCATGTCTACGTTTGGTATGGTATGTCTAATCTGTTCTGTAGAAAACATGCAGGTTAACAAATCAGCCGCCCCCCATAGGTTTGGCCCTGGGCCAATTTTTTTTCTCAGCTAAAAGTTGGAGGAACAGAACATAATAGCAGCCCAATTAATAGGCCTATGCTACAAATAAACACCATTTTTTAACACATCTGGTTAGTAGGCTATATAATCAGTTCAATGTGAATAACATAGTCTAATATTTTCAATCTGATTACGTTGATAAAATCACCAATGCCCTGGACGTTCTGCGCCGTAGGCGAGACAAAAATAATTATATCTTAGACATCCTGATGAATCTAAGCATGGCACTTTCAAAAGTTACCTTTCCACCCAGACATAGGCTCTACTGATGCAGAAAACTGTAAGCTTCAACTGCTGGCTACTCGTCCGTTGTATAACCAAACAACAGAAGTGCTTCCTTAATAAAAGCTGTCTGGGTTTAAACAAACGTGTTTTCTTTTCAGAAAGAGAAAAGCTTCATTAATAGGGACAGAGTAGCAAAGTCAAGTGTTTTTATCTCCTTGAATATTATAGGCTGCAGTTTAGCTTCAGATTGTCATAGAGAGGAATCAATATCCCCATATGCATTGGAGTCGCGTCTTTCGCGGGCATTTTAGAGCTTGTTTATACCATAAGGCATCACCGAGTTAAGCATTGTTATTTATTGAACCCTTGATATAATCTGGATACATTTATGTATTTATTTCAAAATATAAAGCAAACAATATATATCCTTTTTGCCCTCTCTTTAACAAAGGGTATGTGATACCCTCACTCAATTTGAGCCCTGGTTTTAGTCAAACACACCAAGCCCTTCCCAGACACGAAGGTATTTAATCAGTGCATGCGACAGTATTGGAGTATTTGGCTATGGATAGGATAATTGTGTCTGTCAAACAGGTAGGTTTACCACTTATTTATTGGAAGATGAAGAAATAAGCTCCAATTATCTTTAACCCCTGCATCTGAGAGTTACAATGTTGCTATCCCTATGCAACATACTACCTACCGCAGGATAACACGTTTCTTGTATATCCCACCTGTTATCACACATGGCACGGCCCCATAATTGTTACAATTAAAATTAAAATATCACTTCTTGAAACACATTTAACATATATTTAATATTTCTGTAGGACTGTAAAACAGAGTAAGATCATTTGAGCTTTGGAAACAACTGCTTTCATAAATGCATGGCGGCCGCTGGAGCAGTGTAAAATAAGCTTAATGTCAATGACCCAGTCTTAACGAATTTCGTTTATTTACATATCGAATTTGATTGTCCAACATCAGTTTCAACTACTTATTTATTTTGTCTCCCCCTAGTGGCCTATTTCATCTGCTGTGGTGCTGCATTGCAGTCATCGATATTTTCTCTCGGTAACTGTCCATGGTCCTGAAATCAAACCATCTCAGTTTGCTTGGACACCAGCCTGATCTCCAGCTCCTTCCACCTCTGGAAACTATCTAGGTGGTCATGCGACTTCTCATGCGAGCTGAGGAGGTGGCACAGATTCTTCCAGTCCCTTGTTCCATCCCTGACCAGTGCATATTTGCACTCGTGTGCAGCAAAAAGTTTGCAGCAAGAACAGAAGGCTGCATAGTTTTGCTTGGAATAGACAAACCTTGGTCMCTCCACTCTCTCCCCGTTCGCCATCCTCCTATTGTAGTGGGCCAACGAAAACTTTTGTTGCCCCTCATCTCTTGGGAAATTCCCCTCCTTATCCTGATGTGACCCAGCCTGCACTAGCATATCCCGTAAAGATCCATTCCTATATTTTGGCCACTCACCGGGATCTTTTATGTTTATTGTCTGGGAGTCGACAGTGGTGGTGCTGTGGCAGCAGGGTCCAAGATAGTAGGGTCTTTGCCTGCATTGTTTGGAGGTGTGGCTAGGCCTTGTGCAACCACCTGTTCTTGTCCAGCCAGAGATATTTCATCATCGGTGGACGTGCCTGTCTCGTACTCCTCTGGTTTGCCCTCTTCACTGCTAGAATCAGCGAACGGGGGCTCGTCATTTTCGGCGAATGAATGGCCTGTCCTCGTAGGCTTGTCCTTCTCCACACAGCTGATGGACTTTGCTGCATGCTGATAAATGTCACCAGCGAATGTCTTTGGTTAGAGATTGTGCTTCTTTTCTCATTGTTTTAAAAAAAATATTCACTTCCTGATAGTTTTGTCTCTTAGACATGGTAGCAAATTGTTTCAAATTTCTATAGATTACTTTTAGCTAAAATTATATCCACTAGTAGTAGATAGCTAACGTTAACAGGCTAGGTTAGGCTACTGCCTTAATCACTAATCGTTTTCGTCACACACAAACATAAAAAAAATACAATAATCTAATTGGCAGATTCATTTTTATTAACGTTTCACAATTGGATACTCCCATATAAACACACACATCACCAGAGCTACCAAGGATAGTGGGAGTGAACATCGGGAGAAGCGGGAATGGGGTGGGGGCGGGAACTGCAGCAACACTATGAGCTGGTGGCTGGGGTGCCGCGGGCGGTGTAGTAGCCAATCAGGGGCGCCGGGGGGCAGCAGCCAATTGTCAAAATGCCGCTCCAAATTCAAGTCACGCCTTAGACGGCGGCCTAATCTTGCCTCACGGGAGGGCTGGCCCTGATTACGAAGGACATGTTTGGAGCTAAATATGGAAAGCTTTGACATTGTACATGATCATATCTTCTTTTTGAGGTGTGTGTGTGTATGTGTGTGTGTGCATGTACATTAATGTATCTATGACTGTGTGTGTACACCTGTGACCACCCCTCCTAGGCTGCAGCACGGCGGTGAATGACCTAGTCTACATCATAGATGGCTCGTGGAGCGTGGGCCACAGCGACTTCAAAAAGGCCAAGAGCTGGCTCGTCAACATCACCAGCGGCTTCGACATCAGCTCCCACTACTCACAGGTCAGACTTAGAACCAATATGTGTAACACTGCACCTTAAGTTGCCCGGTACGGTGTTACCGTAATATGTCACCGAAAGCATAGTTGACATATATCTACAATGGTTAAATTTAACTTTTTTTACATATTCTAATAAGACTATGTTGAACTAGGTGGCCGTGGTGCAGTACAGCGACACCCCTCGTCTGGAGATCCCCCTGGGGAAGCACCACGGTGGCCCGGACCTCATCCAGGCCATCGAGGGCATCAGCTATCTAGGCGGGAACACTCAGACGGGCCGAGCCATCAAGTTCGCCGTAGATCATGTGTTCCCGTCCTCGCAGCGCACCAGCACCGTCAAGAACCGCATTGCGGTGGTGGTGACGGACGGGAAGTCCCAGGATGATGTGGTGGACGCTAGCGTGGAGGCGCGGGCGCAAGGCGTCATTGTGTTCGCCGTGGGAGTGGGCACCGAGATCACCACCTCAGAGTTGATGTCCATCGCCAACAAGCCGGGGGGTACCTACGTGCTGTATGCCGAGGACTACGCCAACATAGACCGAATCCGAGACTCCATGGAGCAGAGACTGTGTGAGGGTGAGTGAGTGTAAGGTAGGAGGTGTACTGCTACCTGGAGGTGTGCTAGGATAGAGTTCCCCAAACAGTGGGTTTAGGACTCGAGGGTGGGTTGCCGCTATTCCTTTTCCTTGATTTTGTTCAGATTTTCTTTCACCTGGACTTCTTTCACTTTTTGGGTTGCAAGAGTACAGAAAGCATTAATTGGGTCACATCTCGTGTGGGGGCCCCGGCTACTATGCCTATTTAAGAGACTGGAGGTTTGCCCTGAAAGCAGGCTGCACACCACTCACGCTTTGTGAAGTGGGAAGCCGCAGGCACTGGAGCCAAACCAGGGACATGTGGCGGTGGCAAGAAAGGGCATTAGAAAAGATAGTGGCAGGAAACAGATGTGATACGCTCGCTGTTGCCAACCACACTGCAGCTGGAGGCATTGTTTGACCATAAATTGCAGGGAAATTTGTCAACAACGTTTACGAAGCCATAGGAGCCTGTTCACTACTTACAAAGAGAAGCTAGTCAAAATGGGTTAATTATAATGTTTGGCATGCATGTTCAAATACAATCTAGATTGTATCTACGGTAGATATGCCACAACACACTGAGACGTATGTGATGTAATTTCCTGTCCAAAGAGTCTGTGTGTCCTACGCGTATCCCAGTGGCCTCCAGGGATGAGAAGGGCTTTGAGTTGATGCTGGGCATGAATATCCACCAGAAGGCCAAGAGGATCCAAGGCTCTCTGGTGTCTGAGGCAGCGTTCTCCTTGACCACCTCAACGGACATCACAGAGAACACAAGGTGGGTCTCCCCTTCAAACTCCACATCAACCATGGTCCCTTCAACCAATTCCTTTGCTTAGCTATTTTGAACTCATACTTATCTCATATTATTGTTACGATCAATAATGACAAACCTCCTGGCATTGACAACTTAGATGGAAAGCTACTGAGGATGGTCGATGACTCTATAGCAACTCCTATATGCCATATCTTTAATCTGAACCTAGAGCAAAGTGTTTTGTCCTCAGGCCTGGTGGGAAGCCAAAGTCATTCCGCTGCCCAAGAATGGTAAAGCGGCCTTTACTGGTTCTATCAGAGCGACCTATCAGCTAGCTGCCAGCTCTTAGAAAACTGTTGGCAAAAATGGTGTTTGACCAGATACAATGCTATTTCTCTGTCAACAAATTAACAGCAGACTTTCAGCATGCTTATAGAGTGGGGCACTCAACATGTACTGCACTGACACAAATGACTGATGATGTCATGTTTTGTCATTTATTTTCATGTCTTGTCCCTGTGCTTCCCTCTGCTGGTCTTATTAGGTTCTTTCCCTCTTTCTCTCTCTCTCTCTCCGCCTCCCTCTCTCCCTCTCCCGCTTCTCTCTCTATCGTTCCGTTCCTGCTCCCAGCTGTTTCTCATTCTCCTAACGACCTCATTTACTCTTTCACACCTGTCCCCTATTTTGCCCTCTGATTAGAGTCCCTATTTCTCCCTCTGTTTTCCGCTTCTGTCCTTGTCGGATTCTTGTTTGATGTTTGCTGTCCTGTGTCCTTGTTCCGCCCTGTCGTGTTTTTGCTGGAATAAAGACTCTGTTTCTTTAAGTCGGCTTTTGGGTCGATTAATCAGACTAACAGAAGAATCCGACCAAGAATGGACCAGCGACTACGGATTCTCGCAACACTGCCGTCGAGTTCCAGGGAGACTGCTCGGCAGACACGAGCAGGAATTGTTTGCTGCTCGTCATGCCGTTGAAACCCTGGCCGCTCAGGTCTCCGATCTCTCTGGACAGTTTCAGAGTCTTCGTCTCGTGCCACCAGATACTTCTGGTCTCTCCAAGTCTCCGGAACCTAGGGTTAATAACCCACCTTGTTATCCTGGGCAGCCCACTGAGTGTCGCTCTTTTCTCACCCAGTGTGATATTTGTTTCTCTCCCAGCCCACACCGTACTCAGAGAGAGAGCTCGGATCGCTTACGTCATATCACTCCTTACTGGTCGGGCTCGGGAGTGGGGACAGCATCCTGGGAGGCAAGGGCTGAGTGTTCTATCGATTATCTGAGCTTTAAAGAGGAGATGATACGGGTTTTTGATCGTTCAGTTTTTGGGAAGGAGGCTTCCAGGGTCCTGGCTTCCTCATGTCAGGTGATCGATCCATAACAGATTACTCTATAGAGTTTCGCACTCTTGCTGCCTCGTGACTGGAACGAGCCGGCGTTGCTCGCTTGTTTTCTGGAGGGACTCCAGCGCTAGGTTAGGATGCTCTCCCCGGGAGGTTCCTTCCAGCGTGGACTCTTTGATTGCACTCGCCATCCGTATAGAACGACGGTAGATCTTCGTCACCGAGCTCGTGGAAGAGAGCTCGCGTTACGGTGTTTCCCCTCTCCGCATCTCAACCATTCCTCCCCGGCTCAGAGACTGAGCCCATGCAGCTGGGAGGTATTCGCATCTCGACTAAGGAGAGGGAACGGAGAATCAACCGCCTTTGCCTCTATTGCGGTTCTGCTGGACATTTTGTCATGTCATGTCCAGTAGAGGCCAGAGGCTCATCAGTAAGCGGAGGCTACTGGTGAGCGCTACTCTCAAGTCTCTCTCCATCAAGATCCTGTACTCACCTTGTCGTCCATCCCTCCTTCCGTCCCGCTCCCCGTCGCTCGGTCCCCCCGCCGCTCCGCCCCCTGTCCCGTCCGCCCTCCGCCCTCGCGACCCATCCACCACCTATCCCGAGATCCCTCTCCCCTCCACCCCCCCACCTACCACACCCCCCACCCCCACCCACCCAGACCCAACCCCCACCGCATCCACTGCCACCCATCACACTTTAAGAATCACAACCCCCACCCCATCCTCCACTCCACCCCCCACCGCAACACCCAGCACTCTCCTCGCTCCCACTACACCGCCCACCACCGCCCACCCCCCCCACCTCCCCACAATCCCGCCCCCCTCTTCACTTCCGCCTCGACTCCCCACCTTCCCAGCCACCCCCCCGCACCCCCCCATCCCACTCTTCCCGCCACCTCCCCCAGGACGACCGATCCCTACCTGACGGTTCGGTCTGCTTCTGCAGTGCCTTGAAGACTCTGGGGGCTGAGGTTGTTTTATGGACGAAGCATGGGCTCGGAAACATGACATTCCTCTCAGACAGTTAGGGAAATCCACGCCCATGTTCGCCTTAGATGGTAGTCCTCTTCCCAGTATCAGATGTGAGACACTCCTTTAACCCTCACAGTATCTGGTAATCACAGTGAGACTATTTCATTTTTGATTTTTCGTTCACCTTTTACACCTGTTGTTTTGGGTCATCCCTGGTTAGTATGTCATAATCCTTCTATTAATTGGACTAGTAATTCTATCCTATCCTGGAACGTTTCTTGTCATGTGAAGTGTTTAATGTCTGCTATCCCTCCTGTTTCTTCTGTCCCTCTACTCAGAGGAACCTGGTGATTTGACAGGAGTGCCGGAGGAATATCTGATCTGCGCACGGTCTTCAGTCGGTCAGAGCCAACTCCCTTCCTCCTCACGTCGTATGATTGTTGTATTGATCTCCTTCCGGGGACCACCTCCCCTGGGGTAGACTATACTCTCTGTCGGCTCCCGAAGTAAGGCTCTCGAGGATTATCGTCTGTTTCTCTCGACGCCGGTACCGTGGTGCTTCTTCCTCTCCGCCGGAGCGGGGTTTTTTCTTTGTTATAGAAGAAGGACGGTACTCTGCGCCCCTGCGTGGATTATGCGGGCTGAATGACATAACGGTTAAGAATCGTTATCCGCTTCCCCTTATGTCGTCAGCCTTCGAGATTTTGCAGGAGCCAGGTTCTTTACTAAGTTGGACCTTCGTAACGCTTACCATCTCGTACGCATCAAGAGGGGGGACGAGTGGAAGACAGCGTTTAACACTCCGTTAGGGCATTTTGATACGGGTTTTGCGTTCGGTCTCGCAAATGCTCCAGCGTGTCTTCAGGCATTAGTTAATGATGTACTGAGAGACATGCTGAACATCTTTGTTTTCGTTTACCTTGACGATATCCTGATTTTTTCACGTCTCTCGAGATTCATGTTCAGCACGTTCGACGTGTACTCCAGCGCCTTTTAGAGAATTGTCTCTACGTGAAGGCTGAGAAGTGCGCCTTTCATGTGTCTCTGTCATTTCTCGGTTCTGTATTTCCGCTGAAGCATTCAGATGGATCCCGCTAAGGTCCAGGCTGTCAGCGATTGGCCCGTTCCTAAGTCACGTGTCGAGTTGCAGCGCTTTCTCGGTTTCGCTAATTTCTATCGGCGTTTCATTCGTAATTTCGGTCAAGTGGCTGCCCTCTCACAGTCTGACTTCTGTCAAGTCTTGCTTATAGTGGTCCGGTTCGCCAGGGAGCTTTTGATCTCCTCAAGAAGCGTTTTACATCCCCCCTATCCTTGTTACTCCTGACGTCACTAAACAATTCATTGTCGAGGTTGACGCTTCAGAGGTGGCGTGGGAGCATTCTGTCCCAGCGCTTCCATTCTGACGATAGGTCCATCCTTGCGCTTACTTTTCTCATCGCCTGTGCAATCGGAACGCAACTATGATGTGGGTAACCGCGAACTGCTCGCATCGCGCTTAAGCCATAGGCGAATGGCGACAGTGGTTGGAGGGGGCGACCGTCCCTTTTGTCGTTTGGACTGACATAGAACCTTGAGTACATCCGTTCGGCCCAAACGACTTAATGCACGTCAAGCTCGTTGGGCGTTGTTTTTCGCTCGTTTCGAGTTCGTGATTTCCTATCGCCCGGGAAATAAGACACCAAGCCTGATGCTTATCTCGTCTCTTTAGTTCTTCTGTGGCTTTCTACCGACCCCGAGGGGATTCTCCCTGAAGGGCGTGTTGTCGGGTTGACTGTCTGGGGAATTGAGAGACAGGTAAAGCAAGCACTCACCCACACTGCGTCGCCGCGCGCTTGTCCTAGTAACCTTCTGTTCGTTCCTGTCTCTACTCGTCTGGCTGTTCTTCAGTGGGCTCACTCTGCAAGTTAGCTGGCACCCGGCGTTCGGGGTAGCTTGCTTCTATTGCCAGCGGTTTTGGTGGCCTACTCGGAGCGTGACACGCGCCGTTTCGTGGCTGCTTGTTCGGACTGCGCGCAGACTAAGTCAGGTAACTCTCCTCCTGCGGTCGTCTCAGACCGCTTCCCATTCCTTCTCGACCATGGTCTCACATCGCTCTAGACTTTATTACCGGTCTGCCTTCGTCTGCGGGGAAGACTGTGATTCTTACGGTTATCGATAGGTTCTCTAAGGCGGCACATTTCATTCCCCTCGCTAAGCTTCCTTCCGCTAAGGAGACGGACACAGATCATCATTGAGAATGTGTTCAGAATTCATGGCCTCCCGTTAGCCGCCGTTTCAGACAGAGGTCCGCAATTCATGTCACAGTTTTGGAGGGAGTTCTGTCGTTTGATCGTGCTTCCGTCAGTCTCTTTCCGGGTTTCATCCACATAAACGGTCAAGCAGAAAGGGCCAATCAGTCGGTTGGTCGCATATTACGCAGCCTTTCGTTTCGAAACCCTGCGTCTTGGGCAGAACAGCTCCCTGGGCTGAGTACGCTCATAACTCGCTTCCTTCGTCTGCTACCGGGCTATCTCCGTTTCAGAGTAGTCTTGGGTACCAGCCTCCTCTGTTCTCGTCCCAGCTCGCCGAGTCCAGCGTTCCCTCCGCTCAGGCTTTTGTCCAACGTTGTGAGCGCACCTGGAGGAGGGTCAGGTCTGCACTTTGCCGTTACAGGGCGCAGACTGTGAGAGCCGCCAATAACGTAGGATAAGGAGTCCTAGGTATTGTCGCGGTCAGAGAGTGTGGCTTTCCACTCGCACCTCCCCTTAGCACAGCTTCTGCAAGTTGACTCCGCGGTTCATTGGTCGGTCCGTGTCTCTCAGGTGAATCCTGTCGCTGTGGCGACTGCTTCTTCCGCGACATCTTCGTCGCGTCCACCCTGTCTTCACTGTCTCCTGTGTCAAGCCTTTTCTTCGCCCGCCCCCGTTCGTTCTCCTCCCCCCCGTCCTTGTCGAGGGCGCACCTATTTACAAGGTACGGAAGATCATGGATATGCGTTCTCGGGGACGTGGTCACCAGTATTAGTGGTTTGGGAGGGTTACGGTCCTGAGGAGAGGAGTTGGGTTCCATCTCGGGACGTGCTGGACCGTTCGTTGATTGATGATTTCCTCCGTTGCCGCCAGGGTTCTCCTCGAGTGCGCCAGGAGGCGCTCGGTGAGTGGGGGGTACTGTCATGTTTTTGTCATTTATTTTCATGTCTTGTCCCTGGCTTCCCTCTGCTGGTCTTATTAGGTTCTTTCCCTCTTCTCTCTCTCTCTCTCTCGCCTCCCTCTCTCCCTCTCGCCTCTCTCTCTTATCGTTCCGTTCCTGCTCCAGCTGTTCTCATTCTCCTAACGACCTCATTTACTCTTTCACACCTGTCCCCTATTTTGCCCTCTGATTAGAGTCCCTATTTCTCCCTGTTTTCGCTTCTGTCTGTCGGATTCTTGTTTGATGTTTGCTGTCCTGTGTCCTTGTTCCGCCCTGTCGTGTTTTTGCTGGAATAAAGACTCTGTTTCTTTAGTCGCTTTTGGGTCCGCATTAATCAGCATAACAGATGAGTGGTTAAAAAATGGCATAATAAGAAGATTGTGGGGCTGTATTGTTGAGTTTAGTACAGCTTTTTGATATTATTGATCATAATTATCATGTTGAAAACGTATGTGGTATGGCTTTTCAACAATACACATACGTAGATTCAAAGTCTATCTCTAATAGAACTCAGAGGGTTTCTTTAATGGAAGCTTTTTTATGCTAAACATGTGAAGTGTGGTGTATTCCAGGCGCAGCTCTCTGTGCTTCATCTTTTCTATTTTTACCAATGACCTACCCTGGCATTAAACAAAGCCTGTGAGTCTCAGTATGCTGATGATTCAACCTATATGTGTCAGCAACCACAGCTAGTGAAATCATTTCAAACCTAAACAATGAGTTTTAGTCAGTTTTAGAATGGTGGCCAATAATAACTGGTCCTGAACTTCTCTAAAACTAAGAGCATTGTATTTGGTACAAATAATTCCCTAGTTCTAGACCTCAGCTGATCTGGTAATGAATGGTGTGGCTGTTGAGCAGATTGAGAGGACTAAATTACTTGGTGTTACCTTTAGATTGTAAACTGTCATGGTCAAACATATTGATTCCAATGGTTGTAAAGATGGGGGGAGGTCTGTCCGTGGGAAGAGATGCTCTGCTTTTTGACACCACACTCCACAAAGTAAGTCCTGGCAGGCTCTAGATTCACCTTATTTCTTGATATTGTCCAGTTATATGGTCAGTGCTGCAAAGAAGACCTTATTAACTTCTATTGGTCCCAATCCCGGATCCGGGAGCACCTCATCAGTAAAATGACTAGCATAGCCTAGCATAGCGCCACAAGTAAATACTAGCATCTAAATATCATGAAATCACAAGTCCAAGACACCAGATGAAAGATACACATCTTGTGATACCAGCCATCATTTCTGATTTTTAAAATGTTTTACAGGGAAGACACAATATGTATTTCTATTAGCTAACACGATAGAAAAGACACAACTTTTTTTTCTCCACCATTTTTTTACTGCATAGGTAGCTATCCAAATTCGACCAAATAAAGATATAAATAGTCCCTAACCAAGAACACAACTTCATCAGATGACAGTCTGATAACATTTATTTATTAATAGCATGTTTTGTTCGAAAAATGTGCATATTTCAGGTATAAATCATAGTTTTAACATTGCAGCCCAATCACAACCTCACCAAAGCAACTAGAATAAACTACAGAGAGCAACGTGAATTACCTAATACTCATCATAAAACATTTATGAAAAATAACAAAGCGTCACAGCAAATGAAAGACAAAGCTTTGTGAATCCAGCCAATATTTCAGATTTTTAAGTGTTTTACAGCGAAAACACAATTTAGCATTATATTAGCTTACTACAATAGCCAACCACACAGCAGCATTGATTCATGCACGTTAGTGATAGCGAATAAACCAGCAAAAGATATTACATTTTTCACTAACCTTCTCAAAACTTCATCAGATGACAGTCCTATAACATCATATTACACAATACATATATTGTTTGTTCGAAAATGTGCATATTTAGCGGCACAAATCGTGGTTATACAATGAGAATAGCAGCCAAGCTGCAAACAAAATGTCGGGAGAAATCTTGGGAGAGGCACCTAATCTAATCAATAACTAATCATAAACTTGGCTAAAAAATACAGGTTGGACAGCAAATGAAAGATACATTAGTTCTTAATGCAACTGCTGTGTTAGATTTTTAAAATTAACGTTACTACGACATACAGCGTGCGTTAAAGTGAGACCGCACCGAAATTAATGCCGGAATAGTAGTTTAACGTTTTTCAACAGAACAACGAATTAACATCATAAATAGTGCTTACTATTTGATGAGCTTCCATCAGAATCTTGTGCAAGTTGTCCTTTGTCCAGAAGAATCGTTGCTCGGTTGTAGATTGTCGTCTTCAACTTTGGAATTAGCAGTAAACATTAGCCATGTGGCGAAGACGTGCCCAACTCACTATAACGCAGCACAAATGAAATACCGAAAATCGCAATATACTGATATAAACTGATATAACTCGGTTTAAAATAACTACATTATGATGTTTTTAACACCTATATCGAATAAAATCAGAGCCAGATATATCTAAAGCCTATAACGAGAGCTTTTCAGAATGGAATCCTGAGGTCTGTCTTGCGTCATGATGAATGTTGAAAAGAGTGCACACCTGGTTCCAAGAGCTTTTATACGGCCTCAGAACTACCCAGACACCCCATTCAAATTCTCACTGCTTACTGACATCTAGGGGAAGGCGTATGCAGTGCATGTCGACCCATAGATTACATGGAAATTTATAAATTGACCCTGGAAAAGAGCCCCCGATTTGAGATTTTTCAGTTCCTGACAGGAAGTTTGCTGCAAAATGAGTTCTGTTTTACTCACAGATATAATTCAAACGGTTTTAGAAACTAGAGAGTGTTTTCTATCCAATAGTAATAATAATATGCATATTGTACGAGCAAGAATTGAGTACGAGGCAGTTTAATTTGGGAACAAATTTTTACAAAGTCGAAATGGCGCCCCCCTATTGAGAAAAGGTTTTAAGCTGCAGCTGGCCCAGAACAGAGTGGCACGTCTTGCTCTTCATTGTAATCAGAGGGCTAATATCAATAATATGCATGCCAATCTCTCATGGCTATGAGTTAAGGAAAGACTGACTGCATTGATTCTTGTTTTTATAAGAAACATTAATGTCTTGGAAATTCCAAATTGTTTGCATAGTCAACTTACACACGGCACTGACACACACACTTACCCCACCAGACATGCCACCAAGGGTATTTTCCCCAGGTCAAGAACAAATTAAAGGAAACGTACAGTATTTTACAGAGCCATGATTGCATAGAACTCCCTTCCATCTCATATAGCACAAGTGAACCGCAAACCTGCTTAAAATAAACAAATAAAGCAACACCTCACGACACAACGCCTCTCCCACATGTGACCTACTTGTTGTGCGTATGTACTGACATGTATGTGTAACAAACAAACACACACTACATGTTCATGTTTTTAAAATGTATGTCAATTGTAAAGTATTTTGTTTATAATGTATTTTTCGTAAATTCATACCCCAGTAAGACTAGCTGTTGCCATTGGCTAATGGGGATCTGAATAAAATCCCCATTATAAAATCCCTTGGACTACCTTCAGCCACAGACACTAGAAGCCTGGGTGAGTCACTTGGACTACCTTCAGCCACAGACACTAGAAGGCCTGGGAGAGTCACTTGGACTACCTTCAGACACTAGAAGCCTGTGAGTCACTTGGACTACCTTCAGCCTCAGACACTAGAAGCCTGGGAGAGTCACTTGGACTACCTTCAGCCACAGACACTAGAAGCCTGCGTGAGTCACTTGGACTACCTTCAGCCTCAGACACTAGAAGCCTGGGAGAGTTTTTGAAAACATCCAAATGATTTTCCGGCCAGTGGCACTTCAAACCTCTTTGACACATGTTTGTGGGTGGTAAAAAGTGCACAACATCATCGGCAATAGTGGAATATTCTAAATAATTTCTTGGCAGCCTGAAGGAAAACAGTGGAAGGTGAACAAGCATTCATAGCACCTAAAATAAACCTTAAATTGTTGGTGTTTTATGTGTGAGCAATTATATTCCGGTAGCTATATATTCTTATAATGTCAACAGTGAAGTACCACATCTTAGAAAACATTTCCAAAACATCTTAACGTATTTGTTTTTGCTTATTACTCTTAACTAATGTCAATCATTTTTCTTGACAATATGAACTGACCAGGAACATCTCTGAATCCATAGTTTTTCCTAGACTGGTCACTTGATAATAACACTTTTTGTACTCGTCATACTTTGCAGGCTTATGATTTCCCCTCATTATTCAAAGGTTACTTACAAGTCACCATACAGACGTTTACAAGTACTGTATTCATGATTCAGTTTTTTATTTGTTATTTGACTATTTTCTCAGGGAGATCTTCCCCGAGGGTCTGCCTCCATCCTATGTGTTTGTGGCCACGGTCCGCCTCAAGGGTTCAGCCAAACAGGACAAGTTTGACTTGTTGAGGATCCTTTCTAAAGATGGCGTCACCCAGGCAGCAGTGACACTGAACGGAGCGGACAAGTCTGTCACTTTCACGACCACCAGCACCACCAATGAGGAGCAGCTGGTCACCTTTAATGTGCAGGGCATTGGGGTTGGTATCTTTGTGTACTTGTGTACATTTTTGTTTACATGTATACATATTTGCACATGAACAACGTAGACCTCTACTACTGTCATAGCCAGAATGGAATACGTTTTTTAAAGAGCGTACTGTATACCACACACAGGAGGTTGGTGACACCTTAATTGGGGAGAACGGGCTCGTGGTAATGACAGCGGAATGGTATCAAATACATCAAACACATGGTTTCCAGGTGTTTGATGCCATTCCATTTTCTCCGTTCCAGCCATTATTATGAGCCAATCTCTTCTCAGTAGTCTCCACTGATACCACAGTATACTGAAAACACTATATCAGACTTTTCAAAGCCAGGGCTTATTCCTGGTCAAGTGACATTATCAGGAAACACACCGGATACTAACTGTGATCTTGTACAGAGGTGATGGTAGGCATACATTCTGCTGGCGTCGGAATGTAGTCTGTCCATGATCATGAATATGACCCTCCTATTTCTGATACTTTCAATGGACTGGATTGCAGTTTAGACTCCAACGCGTTCTCCATTCAGAACAACATGCAACGTTAATTCATGTGGATGCCATGTCTAAAGACCACAGAACAGTTGATTTTTCTGTTTTCCTTTTGGCAGCTTTGTGTTCAAAGAGAGCGTGCCACGGAAAAGCGGGATGGTGCCATAAGTAGCTCCATGGCACTGCTCACCACTCTGATTGGCAGCATTGACAACCTGTCTAGAAGCTTGGGTGCCACAAGTACTCCCACTCCTAGATGTAGCTATTATAACTAAGAGTACACTTTAACATTTACACTGGCAATGTGGACACATATGTTCAGTTTCATGGCCACTAGTGAGAAACGTAATTTAGGCCCACAATTTGCGGTATGGATGCAACCGCAAGTGAATTAGAGCCCAAAGGTATTATGGACGTCACATCCACTCTGTGTCCCTATCGTTCTGATTGACCCTTTTCGGCCACCATCCGTTACAGAGTTTCTTTGATGAAGGCTGGCATCAGCTGAAGCTGCTCGTGAGGCCCCGGCAAGTAACCGGTTTCCTGGACGATGAGGAGATCCAGGAAGTGGCGCTACTGGAGCCGGTGGAGCCAATCTACATCAACGGCAAGACGCAGGTCGCCAAGAAGTTCGGGGCGGAGACCACAGTCCCTGTGAGTAGAAGGAACAGTGTTTGTTCTACGGCAGATTGGCAAGGGATGTGACTTTAGGCGTACTACTGCTCCAGTATAATTACTTAGGTTGGCACTGTATATTTACTGGGGCCTTACGTGGGGCGTGCACGGCTCTCACAAAGCATTTGACGAAAGCATTTAGCAGATGTGGTTTTCTATGTTGGACTAAAGGGAAATAGGACCATTGCATTTGGATGAACAATGGGTGAAATTGTTGGATGTCGTCTCTTTCATAATTTCAGTGTTGCCTGACTTGTTTTCCTTTATTTTTTAACCGCTTTTTTTTAGTTGGAGATACAGAAACTGCGCCTTTATTGTGACCCTCATCAAAGCGAGAGAGAGACAGCCTGTGAAATCTACTCTGTGGTGAGGCACACATTCCAATGTGGGGAAAATCTGTTCATTTCCCCAACCACTTGCAACTCCTTACTTATTTAATGTTATTATGACCGACGGAGAAAATGTAATAGCATCTCGACAAAGAAGTTGTAAAGTGCAGTTTGAAGTGCAGTTTACATAAACTGGGTATATGGTTATAGTGATATATATATTTCTTTCTTTTTTCTTTCACAGGATGATGAGAGGGTGAGTGAGGACTTGTTGTCTCTGCTCTTTTTAACCATTTATTGTCTGCATTAGTGTCACTGACTTCAGTGTGTATCTGTCCCAGTGTCCCCTGGACCGTGAGCCCACAGTGGAGGAAGTGGAGTGTGACTGTGCTAATGGCAGCCCAGGACCACCTGGCCCTCCTGGACCTATGGTACAGTACAGCATCACCCGCTCCGGGGGTTACCCTCTCCCACACACATACAGTATACCAAGACACACACTCTCTCTGCCCCTCTCTCCATCTCATTCTGTCTATCTGCTTCCTGGCGATTCGTTGTAAAAGAAAATGACATCTGATAGATTGGTTAGTCTCCTCCCCTCAGGTAGCTTTGACACCAGAGCTTAAAACGTTTCAGTTATCAGCGACAGGCACTGCAACTGCATCCTGTGTGATTTATTACATTGGGTCCATTCTAGAAGTGTGTCGGCAGGAATCACTGTCGATCATTAATCATTAGACGGACCATCCATTATTACTGCAGTATTTATTTAGACAATCTTTCATTCAAAACATTACAAGTTAGAAAACAATGTTTTTTTTCTGATCCTCCTGGGTATATCCCACTTGTGTATCATGATCAATCACGCATTCACATTTGTTGTTTAGCCCGTAAAGTTTTTAATGCCATTGTGACTGGCTATACAGGGTCTCCGAGGCGAGATAGGAAGAGCAGGACCACCAGGCCCTGACGGTAAGCCTGTGAGTACACATCCTCTCATATCTTCTTTATATTGCCTGAAAACAACAGTACCCATCTCCCATCACACATACCTCCCACAGATGTTGGGAGAAGTTTTGGGGGACTTTTTGACCTATCATTTGACATAACGGAACAGAGAATCACGGATAGCCTTCCCACTTAGGCAATACATAGACTACATTATACTGACCCTGTGATTGCTTGTTTTCCTCCATGCCTGCCTTTTGTTTTGTCTAGGGAACCCAGGGTGAGCCTGGTGGGTCTGGAGAACCTGGGTTTCCTGGCGAGACGGTGAGCTTTCTTGACAGTCTAACACTGCTTACTGAAACACTTGTAACACTCAGGAATAATGTATTATTAAATATGAATAGCACCGTTTTTTCAATCAAACCGTTATGGTTGTTATCCTTTACTTAACACCCATCCCGGATCCGGGAGCATCCTCATCAGTAAAAGCTGACTAGCATAGCCTAGCATAGCGCCACAAGTAAATAATAGCATAGAAATATCATGAAATCACAAGTCCAATACAGCAAATGAAAGATAAACATCTTGTGAATCCAGCCATCATTTCCGATTTTTTAAATGTTTTACAGCGAAAACACAATATGTATTTCTATTAGCTAACCACAATAGCCAAAGACTCAACCGCATATTTTCACCATGTTTCTACCGCATAGGTTGCTATCACAAAACCGACCAAATATAGATATAATTAGTCACTAACCAAGAAACAACTTCATCAGATGACAGTCTTATAACATGTTATACAATAAATGTATGTTTTGTTCGGAAATGTGCATATTTGAGGTATAAATCATAGTTTTACATTGCAGCTACCATCAAAAATATCACCAAAGCAGCCAGAATAATTACAGAGAGCAACGTGAAATACCTAAATACTCATCATAAAACATTTATGAAAAATACATGGTGTACAGCAAATGAAAGATAAACATCTTGTGAATCCAGCCAATATTTCAGATTTTTTTAAGTGTTTTACAGCGAAAACACAATATAGCATTATATTAGCTTACCACAATAGCCAAACACACAACCGCATTTATTCACCGCATAGATAGCATTCGCAAAAACCAGCAAAAGATATAGAATTAATCACTAAACCTTGACCAACTTCATCAGATGACAGTATTAAACATCAGGTTATACAATAAACTTATGTTTTGTTCGAAAATGTGCATATTTAGAGCTGAAAACCGTGGTTATACATTGTGAATATGTAGCATCGATTCACCAGAATGTCCGGAGCTATTTTGGACACTCACCTAATCTGACCAAAGAACTCATCATAAACTTTACATAAAAATACTTGTTGTATGGCAAATGAAAGATACACTGGTTCTTAATGCAACCGCCGTGTTAGATTTTTAAAAATAACTTTACCATAACAAACAGCTTGTGTTATTGCGAGACAGCGCCCGCCAAAACGGCAGAGAATAGGAATAACATTTTCCACAGAAATACGAAATAACATCATAAATTGTTCTTACTTTTGTTGAGCTTCCATCAGAATCTTGTACAAGGAGTCCTAGGTCGAGGATAAATCGTTGTTTGGTTTTCTCCTGTCGAATTCTCCTGTCGAATTCGTGCCACAATGCTAGCCAATGTTGATGACGTTCCCAGTTTCTCTCGACGCAAAGAACGGAAAACTCCAAAAGTCCCAATAAACGTTGAATAAACTGATGAAACTCGGTTGAAAAAACCTACTTTATGATGTTTTTCTAATATGTATCAAATAAAAACAGAGACGGAGATATTAGCCGTGTATACCGAACGCTTATCATAAGACAATATGGAGGTGCTTCCCGCGCCTAGGTAGAGAAAGGAAATTCTGGACACGTCATTCCAAGAGCTCTTGTTCGACCTCAGATCAAGCTAGACACCCCATTCCACCTTCCACTGCCTGTTGACATCTAGTGGAAGGCGTATGAAGTGCATGCATATCGATAAATATTAGGCAATTGAATAGGCAGGCCCTGAAACAGAGCCTCGTTTTCAGATTTTTCACTTCCTGTCTGGAAGTTTGCTGCAAAATGAGTTCTGTTTTACTCACAGATATAATTCAAACAGTTTTAGAAACTTGAGAGTGTTTTCTATCCAATAGTAATAATAATATGCATATTGTACGATCTAGAATAGAGTACGAGGCAGTTTAATTTGGGCACGATTTTTTCCAAAGTGAAAACAGCGCCCCCCTATTGACAAGAAGTTTTAAGCTAACAGTTAGCATATCCATTCAGTTTAATGTGGTCAGTGCAGGAATCAAACCCACCACAATAGTAGCCAGTATTACCAACACCATGGCAGCAACCACTGTTCTGAAAGCTCTGAGGACACCTAAACAATGATGCTAGGATGAGCAGCATGCGACTGTCTCTTTGTTTTAGCACCCGCTGCAGTGCCATTAATATATGTTAATATCATGATACATCTATTAAATCTGAGAGACATACAATAGAAGTGTTTGTTTCTTTTTTATTCCTGACCCACACAGGGTGAATTGGGCCAACTAGGACCCAGCGCGGCTCCAGGTCTGACAGGTGGCAAAGTAAGCTCCTCCTCCTCTGTGTAGATGTGCATGGTTTGGATTTATATATTAGGGTTTTGAGTTTTGCATAACACTCTAACATGCTCCAACTTTGTGTCCATGAAGGGCGAGAGAGGGGATCCAGGACTGCCGGGGAAACCGGGCCCGCCAGGACCAAAGGTGAGACTCCCAACCCGACTTTCACCCACTGTGCCAGGGGACGAGAGGAGCCAACCGGACCACACCACCACCACCACAGCCCTGTCTGAAGAACCACAATGGTGCTCTGTATACCAGTCTTGTTCTGTCTGTTCTGGACTAGTGTTTTAAGAGGGTTTAAACAGATGGTCAGGTTCAATGGAAACAATACAGGCTAACTGTGTTAAAGTGCAGGCCCTTTGAGACCAGATGGGGAGGAAATGGAGGGATTTATTTTCACATGTAGCATATCAAAACCTTCAGAAAATGGGCAGAGCAAAAAGAGTCAACACTGTAATACACTACAGATGCCAAGAGTAGTTAGATTTTTCATTAATGTCTCACTGTGCGTTGTTAAATATTGTCTTTTGTATTCAAGGGTCCTGCCACCTCACAATTAAACCTGGGCTCTGTTGGAATGCCAGGGAAAAGGGTAAGGGAGAAAGAGTTTGGGCCTGGGTCTCTAGACCTTTTCATAACAATAGATCTATAATATTTGATGAACCGAAACTTTGCCTGTAACAACATGTCTTCTCCATTGTCCATATAGGGACTTCCAGGTGAGAGGGGACAAACCGGACCTCCGGGTGAGATTGGACCAATGGTACGATCTGGTTTTGATTCTTTGTTTATCTATGATCATCATCTGACCAATATGGTCGTTTGTCATAATCTTTGGCAGTCTGTCAGTTTCGGGAACCTGATCTTGTTTAAAGCTCCCATGTCTACATAGCTGCTGATAAAATAGTATGTGTTGCCTGCTTCTACACCCTAGAGGACTACAATGATTCTTATTTAAGTCCTTCACAAAAAACTGCAAACCTTCAACTCAATCCCCATTACTAACAGGTGAGGGCTTCCAGTGTACGTCTCATCTCATAAGATGCTCAAACTGACAGAACTAATAACTACCAGGCACTGCATGATTAAATAAAATAAAATAAAATTGTATTGGTCACATACACATGTTTAGCAGATGTTATTGCGGGTGTAGCAAAATGCTTGTGCTTTCAGCTCCAACAGTGCAGTAATATCTAACAAGTAATATCTAACAATTTCACAATACACACAAATCTAAAGTAAAAGGCATAGACTGAAATACAATAGAATAGAATAGAAAGCAGTATATACATATGAGATGAGTAATGCAAAATATGTAAACATTATTAAAGTGATTAGTGTTCCATTATTAAAGTGGCCAGTGATTCCAAGTCTATGTATATAGGGCAGCAGCCTCTAAGGTGCTAGTGATGGCTATTTAACAGTCTGATGGCCTTGAGATAGAAGCTGATTTTCAGTCTCTCGGTCCCAGCTTTGTTGCACCTGTACTGACCTCGCCTTCTGGATGATAGCGGGGTGAACAGGCAGTGGCACGGGTGGTTGTTGTCCTTGATGATCTTTTTAGCCTTCCTGTGACATCCGGTGCTGTAGGTGTCCTGTAGGGCAGGGAGTTTGCCCCCGGTGATGCGTTGGGCAGACCGCACAACCCTATGGAGAGCCCTGCAGTTGTGGGCGGTGTAGTTGCTGTACCAGGCGGTGATACAGGCTGACAGGATGCTCTCAATCGTGCATCTGTAAAAGTTTGTGAGGGTTTTAGGAGCCAAGCAAAATTTCTTCAGCCTCCTGTGGTTGATGAGGCGCTGTTGCACCTTCTTCACCACACTGTCTGTGTGGGTGGACCATTTAAGTGTGTCAGTGATGTGTACGCCGAGGAACTTGAAGCTTTCCACCTTCTCCACTGCGGTCCCGTCGATGTGGATAGTGGGGTGCTCCCTCTGCTGTGTCCTGAAGTCTACGATCAGCTCCTTTGTTTTGTTGACGTTGATTGAGAGGTTATTTTTCTGGCACCTCACTCCCAGGGCCCTCATCTCCACCCTGTAGGCTGTCTAGTCTTTGTTGGTAATCAAGCCTACTACTGTTGTGTCGTCTGCAAACGTGATGATTGAGTTGGAGGCGTGTGGCCACACAGTCATGGATGAACAGGGTGTTCAGGAGGGGGCTGAGCGCGTACCCTTGTGGGGCCCCTGTGTTGAGGATCAGCGAAGGGAATATGTCTGTAAACACTCCAGCCAGCTGGTCTGCGTATGCTCTGAGGACGCGGATAGGGATGCCGTCTCTGCTGGCAGCCTTGCGAGGGTTAACGCGGTTAAATGTCTTACGTCGGCCACGGAGAATGAGAGCCCACAGTCTTTGGTAGCTGTGTCGGTTTCACTGTGTTATCCTCAAAGCGGGAGAAAAAAGGTGTTTAGCTTACCCGGAAGCAAGACATCGGTGTCCGCGACGTGACTGGTTTTCCCTTTGTAGTCCGTGATTGTTTTTAGACTCTGCCACATATGTCTTGTGTCTGAGCTGTTGAATTGCGACTCCACTTTGTCTCTGTACTGACGTTTTGCCTGTTTGATTGCCTTATATTCGACCAAATTCCCAGTCACCTTGCCATGGTTAAATGCGGTTTTGCGCGAATTCTGCCATCTATCCAAGGTTCCTGGTTTGGGTAGGTTTAAGGGGGCTAGTAAACTGTCATTCAAATGTCACTACTTCTAATTCTCTCTCACTGCAGTGGTTCTGAGATGCACCTGACTGCATAACCCACAACAGGTCTTTGACTCTGAAACAGTTCTCAGGCTAGCCGTTCTTACCTTCACGGTGGAGACACCACAGTTCTTTTGTAATTCTCTCAGATATGGGAGAAAGTGTAGGTTACAGCAGAGTGGGTTTGCTGCTTCCTCAGTCCTCTCTGTATGTCTATAAACCAGACAGCCTGTTTGAAGTGGGAGTGGAGGGGCTAATTTCTGTAATTGTGTTTGATTTGGGACGTGAAGAGGGGGAATTTGGTATTGACCTGTTCTGCTCCGTTTCTTCTAAAGAGGTCTTTATTTTCCTTACAGGGGGGACCAGGAGTGCAGGGAAAAGATGGACTGATTGGGCCGGTGGGACCAAAGGTGATTCCTATCCTCTACTTCCTGCTCCATTAACAATGGGCGGATCTTAACTTAATTTTTGTTTATAGAGGCATAGGCAGTAATGAAAGGAAGCTAGACTCGTTCTGTTTCTAGTTAGTTAACAGTGTAGTTCCTGTGTCATTACATGAAACAACATGCTATCCAAGCAACTACATTCACTACATGGTGGTTTTTCTATGATGTACAGTGTGAAAATATGAGGTACAGTAGGATCATATAGGATAATGTGCTCTGCACCAGATGCCAAGTGAATCATATTCTAATGCCTTCTTTGGCCTTAGATGGATGGCTGGGAATGCTGCTACTTTGATTGAAGTTCAATCCCATCAAGCCTCTCTTGGCATCATTTGATTCAATTAAGCGAAGGACACAGGATTGACCACATCTGAAGTACGTCAAGTTGTTAAATACAACACTGTGAATTTTCAAACAAGAAAGCATGAAGGCTCGCTGTGGAGATTCCCTTTCGACCATTCTAGGGAATGAAGTTATGTGCATGTTATACCAATTGAATTCCAGCCACAAAGCAATTTGGCAGTTTTCCTGTTATTATAATGCAATTGCGACCCAAGAAACACTGTAATTCCAACAGGCCCATCGGTCTGTGTGTGGGTTGAGCACTGCCTCAGTAATAACAAAAGGTTGTGTTCACACTTTGAGTTTCTAATGTGAACCACATGTAGGGTGCTACTGCACAGTTCCATTGACACAAAACAGAATTGAAGTCCGGTCATATAGTTAAACACGTCCTATTAGGCCCAAATGAGGCCTTTAATCAGAACTAAAGGACCAAAACACAGTGGTTAAAGACCCATGTCAGGGATGCGTTTCATCCAGAAAAGCACCTTGAAAAGTGAGTGAAGGATTTGTAGCCAACAAGCTAGAAGCCTGTGATTGCCCTGGTCCTGGGACCAAGCGAACGTTCACTAGTGGTATTTTCTCAGATACTGCAAGAAAAATAAATAAAGTGCATTTCCCTTGATACTGTTGCAGGGAACATTGCACAGCCTAATGATTTACAGGAATCAATCCATCTGTATATACAGACGGACAGAAAGGGTTATTCTCACACAGTTGACTTAAACATGGAAAATCAAATCTGTTTATTGGATTAGTGACTCCTAACAAAGATTGCGTTTGGATGGAAAAGTCAGAAAGAGTGTTTTCCCCTCTACCTTTCAGCCCATTGTAATGGTTGGTAAATGAATGAATCACAAGGCAGTGCAGATTCAGTGAGACAAATCTACGTAATGTTATTTGTGCTACCGGATCTTATACAGTTTGCTTTTCTAATGAAAGAGAGAGACATTGTTGAACTGGGTTGTACAGATTGATTAATTAACTTGTTGTACAGATTCATTCACTTCAACCCATCTGGACACAATCAGTGCACAATCTTGACTTGCAGTAAGTCATCACATTGAAATGATGATTTAGTGATCCTGGAAGTCAGTGTAATTATGTATAACTGTGTGTGTGATTTCTTTTGTGACACATGTTGGAGAACTGTTGAAACAAACCAATGGCGTGATTCAATCAGTTTGTGTTGCTTTACACAGAGATCCACTGGTGAATTTGAAACACTGATGGTGCATATAGAATAGCGTGTGTGTGTGTGTGTGTGTGTGTGTGTGTGTGTGTGTGTGTGTGTGTGTGTGTGTGTGTGTGTGTGTGTGTGTGCGCGCACGTGCGTGTCTTTCCAGTCTCAGGCAGTTTGAATGAGACATGCACTCACCCCCATTGACAGTTCAGGTGGCTGGGTCCTGTCATGGGGGTGTTTCACATTACTGGCAGAGGGCCACCCCCCACTCAGCACCCAGTCCATGCCAAGCTATAGGCCTGTACCTGTACTACACTCACAACCTCCTGTTAACAACATGTCTAGCTGATGCACTGTAACTGCATGCCTGTGAGGTCATGGCTTTACCATTAGCCTGGCTTTTACCCAAACACCTGCTTGCTCACTGACAGAGAGCACGCATGCCTTCTAAATGAATGTATAAAGTCAATATCGATGTGTATATCAAGTATAAATGCAACCATTATTAGACATTTATTTGTGAGTTTATGTTTTTAAGAATCTCCATGGGTTAGTTTTCATTTTACTATTAGCCCAAATCTATATTTTCTGCTGACATTAGGAATTGGACAGAAATTATACCCAATACTGAAATTGTACTACAATTATACCCACAGGAGGGAAGTGAAATCAATCACCACAAAAATCGAATGAATGGGATATGTCCACGAGTCTGCTTGGGTTACATTGTGTGATATGTTTCATGACGGCTGGCTCGTTCTCAAGGTTTTTCCTCCAGTGAGAATGGTATGAATCATGCAGGACAAGGTGAAATATTTTCACTCCAACCATTTTTCCAGTGGACTCACAAACCTAGCAAAATATTTGCTCTGGGAGCACACATTAGGAGTGTGCTTGCTGTGTGTTACACTGTGTTGTGTTCTTTGGGTAAAAAGCAAGACTTTTTCTCAAACTTTGACAAGGCCATTTTCTTCTCTGCACTCTAAATATACCAAGGTGGGTGAGTTAGCAACACGGTATCCTGGGGCAGGGTGTGTATTGATTTTGGTGTGATTATCACTGAGCTAAGAGACAGAAGAGACACTGACAGGGCCAGGTGAGATCCCGGGACACTGGTGCCACAGCATTGGAGCACCACACAAACAGACTTGACTGGACAACCTGTTGTTATGCCTAATTCCATAACATCTAGATGGCAGGCAATTGTTGTAGGGTACCTAGGCGTTGGTGAAGGATGTTAGTCTTCACCCGGTAGCAAAACATAACCTATGCCAATGTGACGACTTGGTATTGAACGCAGGTTGTCTTTGTGCTTTAACATCGTGTTAACCCTATGAGCTAAAGCCTCTGCCTCCCATCTGGGAGTTACAACAAGCCTTCAGGTAAGGTTACTAATTGGACAATCATGGTTCACTGAACTACCTCCGCTACTCCAACATACCTCGGGAGGAAAACAGTAGAAGACATTCAAGATATTGGCTTAGTTTTTACTATCTTCTCCTTTTTATTGGAGATTTCCGCTAGAACAATGTTTACAGAGAGCACCTCTAGACCTAGCTTCAGCAGACGTATATCTTCCCCTTATCGACCAGGATGGCAGATTTACTCCCTCTTTTGTCCCATCCCTTCTCAGGTCAGGGTCTCCGAATTCCAACAAACAGTTTAGCCTGCTCCATGGAAGTGCCATAGCCTAGGTACCAGTATGTTTAGCTAACATTCCACTCCTTGTACGCCATGTCACAGAGGCAAAATGGACCCCACAAATCTGATGGGGCACAGGTATAGGCCAACTTCATAAAATTGCTAGGTGGCTAGTAGTATTACAGAGAAATAACAACAACAAAAAATGACTGTACCCAGACTAGATGTGCCCTGCATCTCTCATCTCTAAATTATGACAGTAGGCAGATCCAAAGTATCTTAGGGCCTAAAAAAAAGAGCTAAATAAATGCTATGTATTGTCATTATCATTAGTAGAAGTAGTTTGTCTGTCTAGTTTACTGGTTTAGAAACCTGGTTTAGAAAAATTATACAATAATAGAAATGGGACTCCGAAGGTCTTTAAAGTGTTTTAATATAATGCAAATATAAAAATATATATGCCATTTAGCTAGGGGTAAAGGTGGGTTTTACCCAGATCTTAAATCCATGAGCACTGGACCATCAGGAGGGGGATGAACTCTTACCAGGACACCAGTTACCCAACCTAATACACACAGTGCCTTATGTATTTGTCAGAGCTCACGTCTATCTCTCCATCTCGTCACGACAGAAGGGACTCTTCTTTCTCTCCCCTCTTTATCTTCTTCCATCTTTTTCAAAATCCCTGAGAAAGATGACCCATGCATGACTATTGAGATTAGAGGACAGTAAAATATCACAATGCCACATAAGCTAGTAAAACAGATTCCAGGCCAAATCCTTCACCCAATTTCTTTCATCCAACGCACACATCATTAGGGTGTGTGATTAGCTGTTGTGACGTGGCCTGTCAGTTTCATTGGTGAGGTTTTTGCCCTAGGAAAACACATGCACACATACACGCGCATGCACACATGCATGCACACACACACACACACACACACACCACACACACACACACACACACACACACACACACACACACACACACACACATTTTAAACTCGACACTATCCACACTTTCACAGACATATAAAACTCAAATTTGTTGTAAATATCGTTGATATACACAGAGTTGTCCTTTAAACAATACTGAACCCCGGGCTGCCTATTCCAATTAATGTCAATGAGGCTTATACCATAGACTTATATGACTTTACAGAAAAATAGACCAGGGCAATTCCTCCCACAAAAACATTTTTATAGTTGGGGATAAAAATATACAATTACACTATCCCTGGTCTAATTTCAATAAAGTCTTATTGAGGCCCTCATGTCGAAGCCAATGAGCATGTTTTTTTGTACTTGTATGCATGCTCAATGCATACATTATTAAAAAGGCAGACTCGAGTATTTCATGAAGGATTGTCTGTCTGCACATATTGGATGAATCTGTTAGGGTCCTTCAGGGATACTTCAGGATTTTGACAATGAATCCCTTTATCTACTTCCCCAGAGATGGATGAACTTGTGGTTACCATATTTATGTCTCTGCATGCAGTTTGAAGGAAGTTGCTAACTAGCGTTAGCGCAATTGCTAACTAGTGTTAGCACAGTGACTGGAAGTCTATGGTAACTGCTAGCATGCTAGTTAGCATTGGCTCGCAGAACTACAGTACCTCTAACTTCCTTCATACTGGATGCAGAGACATAAAAATGGTATTCATGAGTTCATCTCACTCGGGGGAAGTAGATAAAGGGCTTCAGAACCCCAAATCCTGAGGTATCCCTTTAACCAGGGGATGAATCTGTTAGGATCTTTAACCAGGGGATGAATCTGTTAGGATCTTTAACCAGGGGATGAATCTGTTACGGTCTTTAACCTGGGTATGAATCTGTTAGGATCTTTAACCAGGCGATGTGTAGTGCAGCAGATGGGTAATACATGTGTATATGTCTACTCTCAGCACCACACACACACACACACACACACACACACACACACACAAACACCATCACTGGCTAAAGCCCCAACATCAAGATTCCTTCCCCCGCTGCTTCAGTAGCCCACACGTACAATAACAGGACCCCAGATTTGATCCTTGAATTAAACAAGTTAGCAGAATGTAAGCCAAGCTGTAGCCCACTCTGTTTTAGGCTAAGCCTCCCTACAGGACTTGTGCCAATTAGATTACCACTCGAGGAAGCTCAGTAACACTACAATGGGATTCTGACGTCATTCAGGAAAAGGTGCCTCAAATGAAACTCCCTTGTTCATTGTTGATAGCTGAAGGAGGACATTCTATGAGCATTGCTTTGAATGCATTTACAGATGCTTATGTATCTATGAGGTTGTTATGTGGAACCACAAGCTCTTACTAATGCTCTTGGCAGGCAATGGAGGGCATTATATCTATAAATGGATGGCCTATAAATAATGGCTTAGGTGGTTGTCTAACCTAGCTACCTTCAGATGACTGCACTAACTGTACGCCACTCTGGATAAGTGTCTGCTAATTGATTCAAATGTAAATGTTATAGAAAATGTTACCGCATGATACCTCAACAAAACTGAGGGTGTTAATTACTTTGGCAATATGATACACAGAGTCCCTAAAAACAGGCTTGTAATTTGGTAACTCCCTATGTAACTCCTATGTTGAGATTCCAGTTGCATATCGCAATAAATATCTGCTGAATGTAATTTGGCTTTTTAATTATAGGGTATTATCCCTAAGCATGATCTGTTTACCTGGTTTTGATGATTTGTTAGTGTTATTGCCATAGAATTACATATGGAACACGTGAATTATATATTCTTTGTGGTTGTTGCCCTATTCACATAGAAGACTTGTGGAAGAGGTTCTGGAAGAGAGGAAATGCTATTTTTAAATCAGGAAACGTTTGTCTAATAACTATTGGCATACATACACAGCACTTTTCTAAAACGGAATACTCATCTCCCATTCTTGTTATCCACCTGCTTACTCAAAACTCTTTACCATTCCACAAATTGGCAACTAGCCTCAGTTTCCTGACCCTCTAGCAATTAGGGAAAAGTCCTGTAATGTGTGTAGCCGCGTGCTCCGGGGAATGGTGCTGTCACTCCTAGTCCCAGCTTTAGTTGGTTTGTGTTGAGTGAAGTTGTCACACACCTACACTGGGATAGAAAGCGCTTTTTGTGTTGTTGCTCGGCGGTTGAGGGTCGAGACAACACATGCAGTTTCAGCTCTTACGATGTCTGTCCAGTCTCCGCACATTCAGGCAACAGTAGGAGGCGGCCATTTAAAAATATTTGCCCATATAAACCACGTCCCAGGTCGGGTACGTCAAAAAACCCATGAAGAGGCTAGCTAGTCGCTACACAGTGAGCCCTTTCTAATATCTTGTTTTGTAATGCCACCCTAATATGATTGTGATGCAGCATTTATCTGCCAAAATCAATGTTTGAGCCTTCATAACTAAAAGGCATTGACAAGCAGAAGCCTAATAATGGGAAGCTGGCTTCGTGCCGTAGCCACCATTGAACACACTGCACAGTCAAACAGTGTAGCTGCTTGGGATTATGAAAACAAACAACAGGCTTCATGAGACAGACTTTCTGTAGGAATTTCTGGAATAATACCTTCCATCAATAACTGCGGTGCAAAGCAGTGTTTTACATCAGGGAGCTCAGTGAAAACACAAACACAACTAGCAAATACGAACCGAAATTTCATCCTGATTTAATTGTAAATCAAGGTCCTCTGTGTGGGTTTTATTTTCCAGCTTAGCCATTTAAGTGCCGTGCTGTTTGAAGGGAGAGGAGAATGGGGAGTGTATTCAAGGTTATGACTTCAAAGTTTCACACCTTTGCTAATGTATGCAACTTTTTAATGAGTACAGTCAATCTGGTTCCCTTCATTACTTTGGAGAGGATACAGAACAAGTCTACGGAGTTTTTGCTTAAGGAAAAAACAACTTCCATTGAAAAGTACATATCAGTTACATTAGCAGTGCTATATTTAGGCTTACTTTCTATGGAACTCACATTCCCATTTCATATTTTCCCATTTCCTGTGACTACTGTATATTTTACAACCAATTTGGACCTTTCTTTTCTGTTCTCTCGCTTCCAATTCCTTGATCTGTTTATGCCCTCTGCCTATGGTAAGTTTAGAATAGACTATATACAGGGTACTACTGTATGTTTGACATATGTGTGTGTAATTTGTGTCACATTGCATTTTCCCCGAGTGGCTGGCGCTTGTTGACAAATTGCTGGTTTGGAATGTTCTCTAATATTTTACAACTGGTTGCTATCAGATAATATTCAGAAAACAACAATAACAAGTCAAATTGGCCTCCAAGAAGGATACAACAATGGATACAACAAACCTATTCCAGATGCCCATTGTGCCAAAACAGAAGGCTGTGTTCATTTTCAATTGTTTCATTTGTGAAACAGGGAGCACAGTAAGCTTAGTCTTTCAGAGCAACTGTATCCTCATTTGAACTGAAGGTCAGTAAAACATTAGTTCTTTACAATTCTCAGTTCACAAAACCTAGCCACTAGCCGTTATTTATGTCCCCGTTTGTAAAGAAAATTGTGGTCGCTAGAGTTCTACATGGGGTCCTCCGTGTCTTTTGAACCAGAAACTCTGCACTTGTCTATTTTCTAACAGTTATAGCATACAAAGATGTATGTCTCTAACCCCGTTTATTGCTACATCAGGGCGTCTTCTTGTTGTAATTACAGGGTTTGGTGGCATGTATGTTTTTATGTGCGCAGCGTGGCAGGACACTTCAAAAGAAAAAAAATAGCAGAGGCAAAGATTATTCACCACTTTCCTCACCCTCACCACCCTACCAGTATTGTTTAAATACATGTTCCATCAGCCAGTATGCTTAGTGCAAAGTCATATTCATGAGAGACATGTACAATACTGCTGTTACAGTAACCAACCACCTGGCTAGCTCTCTATTTGAGCAAGTTATAAATATAGTACCACTTAGATGAGAATAAGGGCTCTTCTCTTTCTTTCCAGGTAAAATAAAGATAACTAAGATAGAAGCATGAGCTGTGGTCAGCCCACCGGTTGTCTGGGACATGCACATGGGATGCTAACTGCCTTTGTACAGTGGAACCATATTGAGACTGGACAAGGGAACAAGAATAGAAGGTTTCCACCACAACTGCAAACATTTGTAACTTACCAAGAGGTGATTCATGGTTCATGTATTTCAGTCTCACCTTACCACCTACAGTCTAAACCAGATCCACACCAGGCTCAGAAATAATAAATAATAAGGAAGGATTACTTATATTATTCTTTATATATATTTGCATAAATAACCCTTTTTTTTTTTAAGGTTTTGAGTTTTTACTGAGATAGGACAGTGAAGAGGAGACAGGAAAGGTAGAAGAGTTTACCAGTCAGAAGGGCGTGGGTCTCACTCGAAGTAGCCTAGGCTGTACATGTGTGCCCAGGTCTGTGGCTTTAACTACCGGACAACAGAGGCCACAGGAATACTAATATTATTCTAATGATTGACCTCATCTCCCACTGCTTTATGCAATGCGACTCACTAACTTACATTCCTTTTGAGCTGCATGAGGGATCCAAATGAATTGGCAACATGTCACCATTTTACGCTGACGTTTACGTGCTGTAACTATATAAGCATTCTGATTACTAGGTGTGCACGTGAGCTGTATACAAAGGTGCCGAACAATGAAGGTGATCTAACGCTGTTTCAATCTTACTTTCAATCTCTCTCTTCCTTTCTTTCACAGGGAGACAAAGGAGATATTGGAATGTCTGGTGCTGATGGACAACAGGGGGTACCGGTGAGTCAGTCAGCACTTTAGTAGCTGTAGTGTGTGTGTGTGTGTGTGTTGACTTGTGTGTGTGTGTGTTGTGTGTGTGTTGTGTGTGTGTGTGTTGTTGTGTGTGTGTGTGTGTTGTGTGTGTGTGTGTGTGTGTGTGTGTGTGTGTGTGTGTGTGTGTGTGTGTGTGTGTGTGGTGTGTGTGTGTGTGTGTGTGTGTGTGTGTGTGTGTGTGTGTGTGTGTGTGGTGTGTGTGCGTGCGCGGTGCGCTGCACTGTAACCTCTCTGCATGAGACCAAAGAGATCAGGGGCTGTGCCTTTACTGCTTACAGATGCACTTCTCTGACTCTCACAGAGTAGAAGTCCCTACATTATTAATTACATTTGCTGGACACTACTTTCATCAATAAGTGAAGAATACATTGTTTCGAAGTTTGTTTTAATCTGTTGTAAAGAAATGTGTAATCTGTTGGGCAGAATTTGTAATGCACACATTACCATTGGTGATTCGTAACATTGAATGCACATATGAAGTAGATATTACTGGCTATTAGAAAGGTTTTAGGCACATACAGTATAGATACAGGTAACTGCCAAAATAAAGGAAACACCAACATAAAGTGTCTTAATAGGGTGTTGGGTCACCAAGAGCCAGAACATCTTCAATGCACCTTGGCAAGTGACTGGAATCCCTATTGGAAGGATGCGACACCATTCTTCCACGAGAAATTCCATCATTTGGTGTTTTGTTGATGGTGGAAAACGCTGTCTCAGGTGCCTCTCCAGAATCTCCAATAAGTGTTCAATTGGGTTGAGATCTGGTGACTGAGACGGCCATGGTACTTTTTTTATACGTGACCCTAAGCATGATGGAATGTTAATTGCTTACTCAGGAACCACGCTTGTGAGGATGCACCTGCTTTCAATACACGTTGTTTCCATTATTTTACCTGTATATTCATTGGCTATGTCTCTCGTACTGTATAATACACACATGTATTGTAGTTATAACCAATGGCAATGGTGGTTGTCACCCAAACTGAATGTAGCAACAAATGTAGTGCCTCCAAACAAACACATTTCCCGTCAACTCAGCAGAAAAACCTATAACCAGCAGCTGCTTTACAAGTGACTTCGTAAAGATTCATGAAAAAAGGACATTAGGAAATATCGTATTGGTGCCACACCAAGCGCTTGGCCACAATGTTGGCTGACCTCAGTGCATGCAATATAGCTCCGCCCACCAAATCACAGAGTTCTCCAACTAGTGTACCTCTTGAGCGGAGTTGCCATAACAACAGTGGAATATAACAGCCTAACAGGCTTCCCTTTTTGCATGTAATGAGTCTTGTTGATGCTGGGGCTGGATTGCAGCATCAAAATCATCCTGAGGGATACACTGCAGTCTTACCACTGGCACTAAGACTAGCTTTAGAAAGAAAGTCAACAACATTGTAGTGTTTATGCTTTCTGAGCACATTTGAATCCTAAGTCAAGTACCTCGAATCCTCGCTTACATCATGCATTGGTATCAATGGAGTAGTTGTGTAGATTCAAGTGATGAGTATCATGGATCTCAAGTTCAAATGTGTCCCTTAGAGAGTGAAGCTAATCTCGAATGAGAGAGAATGGCTTTGAACGGCTCTACCAGATGTATTGGGCCACTCAGGGGTTTGGGCCATCTCCAGGCTTGTTTGCCGCAATGGTAACGGCCATCGTGAGTAAATCCACAGTGGTCTTGATGTGGGATCACGACCATCTGTCTCCATTGAGCTTCATCCTTGTTTGCTGCAAAGAACAGAACCTGGGATTGACTAAACTGAAGTGCAGCAGTTGATTGGATGAGGTAGCTAATATGAGTGGTATGCATGCGTGTTGGGAGATTTGTTTAGCGTTTTGATAATAGTTTTGAGAAATATCATTTGGATAGCATGCGGTTGAAGATTTAGTTTGGCTACGCTAGGGCCGGCCCGCCCATTGGGCAGGATTAGGCGGACCAGATTGACGAGGGCAGCATTTTCCGAGCTAAACTGAACAAGACGTACCTCCAACAACACATAACACCTCACATAATTCTGCCCAAAAACAATGGAAACTTCTCTCACCCAGTGGCATATGGGCTATTTAGGTGAGCGCCAATGCCGCCCCATGATAAGCAGTGGTCACAAATCACGGGCGCAAAATGTATCTTGTCCGTGCCCAGCGCGCTTCTCCAGGGTGCTGTTGGAGAGATGCAACGGTGCGGCACACCACCAAGACTCAAGTAATCTAACATAAATCATGTAGCCAATAGTAGAATAAGTAGTAGCCTATGTGGTTTTCCAGTAGCCTACAGACTGGAGACCATATTTATGACAATGTTATGAGACAGATACTTTTTTTTGCATCCAAATGTGTCTCCGATCAAACTAAATGGCTTCCTATCAAATAAAAATGTGCTTCGATTTGAATATGACATGTTAACAAACACCATATTCTAAAAACAGGACAGGTACAAATAAAATGGACAATATAGAATGAAATTAGGCTACTCGCGACTGCGTTCCGGGAGTTCTCCTCTGTGAGCTGAATTGTCAGGAATCAGTGATTCCAACTGTAGGCCTGTTCGTCGACTTTTGACAAGCTGATCATAGCGAAGAAGAAATACCTACTGTGTAAACACATTGATTCTCATTTCAAATAGGCTCAAAATAACTCATTATAAATGTGGATAGCTGATATGCAGATATAAAATGATTAGTCTTAAGCCTTGGTCAGAAATCAGGACTAGGCTAATAAATCCAATGTAACTGCCTGTTTTTACAAACGGTACAACATAGATTAGCCCAAAGGCCAGCAGATGGTGATATTGAGTCATTTCATCTTACTGTCCAAACACATTGTATGCAGCCAGCAATACACTCGTATTCTCCGTGGACCGGTTCGTACCTAAAACATTCTCCATTCAGGCTGCAAACGCAGCGATTTCCTCCTTAACTAGATTTAATGGCGAGAAGGTGTAAAAGAAATGGAGGAAATACATTTTTATGAAACACCATTTTCCACCACCATGCTAGAGTGGCTAATGCCTAGGAATGCTAGTCCTGGATGTTGCGTATCGCATTCAGCCAATCAGGTTGCAGCAGTCTGATGTTTACCCCTGGCTAAAAGCAGGGTGGAACATCAGGAATTAGCATTAGCCACTCTAGCATGGTGGTGGAAAATGGTGTTACGTATAGAAAGTATATATATTTTTCCCTCCTTCTCGCCACTAAATCTAGTTAAGGAGGAAATTGATGCCTTTGCAGCCGGAATGGAGAATGTTTTAGGAACGAACCGGTCCATGGGGGATACAAGTGTATTGCCGGCTGCATACAATACGTTTGGACGGTAAGATGAAATGTCTCAATATCACTATCTGCCTGCCTACACTATTCTAGTTTTTTGGGGATAGGAGGAGGCCTGTACGCTACCCTAAAATGTTAAGTCACACTGCTGCTGTGGTCTCCATTTATTTGGTGCTAACGCTTCCAGCCATAGGCCTACATTCAATAAACCAGGATAAAAGTCTGGTTTGGTCGTCATTGTCACCCACGCACTTTATAGACTGTACACTCTTAGAAAAAAAGGTGCTATCTAGATCCTAAAATAGTTATTTGGCTCTCCCCATAGGAGAACCGTTTTGAGAACCATTTTTGGTTCGAGGTATAACCCTTTTGGGTTTCATGTAGAACCCTTTCACAGACGGTTCTAGATGGAACCCAAAAGGGTTCTACCTGGAACAAAACAGGGTTTTACCTGTAACCAAAAAGGGTTATCCTATGGGGACAGCAGAAGAACCCTTTTGGAACCCTTTTTTCTCTGAGTGTAATATGTTCTGCTTGTCTGACTAAATTAGCCTGCTTTTAGCAAGTCCCTAGACTCGCTAAAACATACAGAAGTAGGTCTAGATTGCCATTTTGGAAGGGAGATTGGCAGGGGCCCCATTTTCTTTAAATCCATCAAAGCATACGCCCTTGCGTGCTGAGGCGCTCTCCGCACCTCGAAAACAAAGTAGTCAGCTCGTCCAAAGCTTTTCTCACCAAGCTTTCTCTTTGCATGCTAAGGCATAAAAGAAAAATAGTGGAAGCACTTTTTCATCAATGTGGGCCTCTTCTGATCAAATTTGTCATTAATGCCAAACAGCATGCAGCAGTGGGGGATGTCAAAGGGACCGTCATGTTTCTGTTTCCTCTCTTCTCCTCTTCTCCTTTCTTCTCCCTCTCTCGTATCCTTCTCTCCTCCTCTCCACCTTTTCCTACGAGTGTGGGCATCCTCCAGCAGCCAACACCTTGATGATCTGGATGCATTCCACTGTGGGTGGAAGTGGTTGTGCTCTAGCAGGTTAATTACAATGGAGATAGACAGAAGACACTAGGGGCAGGGAGAGGTCGAGCAGTGTCAGATGGCGCTTTCTTCCAACCCCATTCACTGGGATTTTATTTACTGTGCTACGGAAGCAGGTTCTTGTGTTTGTGTGTGCGCGCACGCAGGTGTGGTGCTGAGAGATTGCAGAGTAATAGAGCCGCTCAATCCAGGACCCGCTTCAAAATACCCAACACACCTTCAGTTGGGGCGGGGCCATATCTTATCAGTGTTTTCTTAGGGTTGTTTTGGGAAATGTTTGATATAACAGATGCTGGTTTCTTTTCAGAATGATATTGCCCATATTTACCCAGGTATGTTTTGATTCATTCAAACAACGGCTACACCCCTCTGTTTTTTGTGTTTGCTATTAAAAATGGTGAAACTCTGCAAACTATCGATTTTACCCGCTTGATGCTGGAGTACTTTAGAACGCGGTCAGAGCTCAGCTTTTTATCTTTCCATGTGGTATAATTGTAAAGTCCTCCAGGGAAAATGGAGAACGTGGTCAGAGCACAGGTTTGTATCTTTCCATGTGGTATTTGAAAGTCTTCCAGGGAAAATGTATATGTATTTTCAGCAGGTCTGTAAAAACAGTACCCCACCCAGACAGCTCCCTTGTTTGCTGTAGAACTCTTTATCTAAAGTGGGAACCGGTATTTGTATCTGCCTTGTAAATACATTATTACATGAATCTATCAATGCGTCACACCTCAGACACAGGAAGCAGTCACTAAGGTATTCTATTGTCATTCACTTCTAACCTTAGCCCCTCTACATTGGTTATCACTTTTGCGCTGTGGCTTTGCAGTACTAAGAACATAATTTATTTCCAGGGGTGAAAGTAGAATACATTTCTTCCTCGGTACGGGACCTACCAAAAAATGGTATGGGTTTAATCATAGAATTACATAGTGTCACGCCTAGTCCCGCTTCCCGCTTCCCGCTTCCCGCTTCCCACTCGCAACATACAATGAGTATACCAAACATTAGGAACATCTTCCTAATATTGAGTTGCACCCCCCCCTTTTTCCCATTCGTCGGGACATGGACTGTCGAAAGCGTTCCACAGGGATGCTGGCCCATGTTGACTCCAATGCTTCCCACAGTTGTCAAGCTGGCTTGTTGTCTTTTGGTTGGTGAACCATTCTTGATACACACGGGAAACTGAACGTGAAAAACCCAGCAGCATTGCAGTTCTTGACTGAAACCTGTGCGCCTGGCACCTACTACCATATCCCGTTCAAAGGAAATTAAATATTTTGTCTTGCCCATTCACTGTCTGAATCCATGTCTCAATTGTCTCCAGGCTTAAAAATCATTCTATAACCTGCCTCCTCCCCGTCATCTACCCTGATTGAAGTGGATTTAACAAGTGACATCAATAAGGGATCATAGCTTTCACCTGGTCAGTCTGTCATGGAAAGAGCAGGCTGGAAATACACTGAGTAGGTTTTGTATACTTCGTGAAAGTCACAACAACACAACAACACAAAGTGTCATTAGGCCAGAATCCACAGTCTCAGTGTCGGCCACTCATCTCTTCCTTGGCAAACGTTCTGTGTTCTCGTCAAACCACATCGCATTTTGAAGCGTAGGTTATACCACCCATTTCCATGCCTCTGACATGCGGTGATTATAAAAAGTGGTGTAATAACTTACCGTTTTTCTTAACTTCTTTTAATTATTTTGATAGGCGCATGTTTTACTGGTACGGCGTACCCCACCCCCCCGTACCGGACTGTACCGCCTTACTTTCACCCCTGCTTATTTATTTCAGCGGTATTAGAATAGAGTTTAACACCATATGACTATTTAAACAGGTGAAAATACAGTCTATCACCTCTACTACCTCAGTGGTTAGGTTGATTCCATCTAAGCCAGTGGGTGGCGAGGGCATGTCTTTACAATGGCCCTCTCTGAAATTCTAAGCACGTGGTATATTGGCACTCTGTTCTCCTCTCCTGTGTGTAATTACTTAGCAAAGTGCATGAAGGCCCCGCTGGCTGTAAATGAGGTGAATACAGCGTATCGGACCCCCAGCGGAAACCAGGGGGAAGAGACGCGGGATCCATTAAACCAATTTAGAATGCAAGGAAAACAATCATCACAGCGCATCTGGGCATGTGTTCCAAAGGTCTCCCAATGCCCTCCACTGTGGCTCATCATGGCCTCATTGGAATGGATGACTGGCATGTACTGTATGCAAGGCAAGCACTCCACACTGCAACAAGTGGTTTGCCATGCCAGATCGTTTTATTCATCCTCTCCGCTGTGCCATTCTAGAAATGCCTTAATGGCGGTACTGTAACTAGAGGAAGAGGAAATTAGGAATTGACTACTAAGCAATTAAACTGGGGCCCACTTTTCTTGTCACTCACTGTGCCACTGCTGTGTCAGCTGACCTGCTGTGTGTGTCATCTCCAGGGGATCCGGGGGCTTCCTGGAGGGGCGGGGCCAACAGGACCTCAGGTAAGACTTTCCTATTTGCATGTGAGTAAATAAGAAAGTATTTAAAGGCAGCCTGGCACTGTCAATCAAAAAGCCCTTTTTTACATCAGCCGATGTCACAAAGTGCTGTATAGAAACCCAGCCTAAAACCCTAAACAGCAAGCAATGCAGATGTAGAAGCACTGTCACTTTGTTTGGTAAAGCTGATGTATGGAGCTGGAGAAATGTAAACACTTAAATTCATAGACAGAGCTATGGATGCAAGGACAGTCTTTAAGCCACATGTAAGGACAGAATAAAAAATAACTCTGCTACTAATATCCAGTCAATAACTGTAATAATAGGGGATCAGAGATAGATTGAAACCTGAGACCATATTAGAGTAAGAAAAGTCCCCGGCCTCAAGTCAATTCAAGGAGGATTTCTGAGGCACAGAAGTAATTAGATTGACTACCTTGCAGTGGGAGGCAGTGCATTCATCTCTTCTCATCCAACAGGGAGAGAGAGGAGCACTTGGACAGAAGGGATCAACAGGTCCAAAAGGTCCACAGGTGGGTGTCAACATCTGTACAATGACAAGCAATCCCAGTTCAATGATTTAACCGATTGCACACATACTAGGGTGGCAGGTAGCCTAGTGGCTAAGAGAGTTGGGCCAGTAGCCGAAAGGTCTCCGCTTCGAATCCCTGAACCGACTAGGTGCAAATTGTACCCTTGAGCAAAGCACTTAACCCTAATTACGCCTGTAAGTCGCTCTGGATAAGAGTGTCTGTGAAATGATTCAAATGGAAATGTAGTAATGAACGAGTATGTCTATGACTTTACTTCAATTGCAGTCATTTTCTCCACGGGAGGAATTACAATACACATCACGTACTGTAACATGTCTATTTAATTGTCGCTGAAATGCAATTCTCCCTTAATGAATTACCCATTCTGCATTAAGAGAGCTCTGACAGTGTTCCATAAAGGGACTATGATTAGACGAGGTGATTGGGCACCCTCCACTGGTGAGTAAGTAACAGCTTGTCCCTATTCAAGCAGAGCCATCGAGCTGTGCGTCATATGGTGTTCCATTGCTGCCCTCTTCTGGTTCAGTGAAGCTGCATAACTACACGTGTTACTGAGTTAGAGCAATCATCGACATTTGAATTTAAGCTTTTCTTCCCCAAAATTTGAATGAATTGTACTGTTTAGTGAAGACATGGTATCTAAACTGAGTTACAGTTCATGTGAGGGAATCAGTCAATTGAAATAAACTCATTAGGCCCTAATCTATGGATCTCACATGACTGGGAATACAACAGAAAAGGTAGGGGTGTGGATCAGAAAACCAGCCAGTATATAGTGTGACCATAATTTGCCTCATGCAGCGCAACACATCTCATTCCCATAGAGTTGATCAGGCTGTTGATTGTGGCCTGTGGAATGTTGTCCCACTCCTCTTCAATGGCTGTGCGAAGTTGCTGGATATTGGCAGGAACTGGAACATGCTGTCATACACGCCGATCCAGAGCATCCCAAACATGCTCAATGGGTGACATGTCTGGTGAGTACGCAGGCCATGGAAGAACTGACTGTGACATTTTCAGCTTCCAGAAATTGTGTACAGATCCTTGCGACATGGGGCCGTGCATTATCCTGCTGAAACATGAGTTGATGACGGCTGATGAATTGCACAGTATCTCTGTGTATTCAAATTGCCATCGATAAAATGCAATTGTGTTCGTTGTCCGTAGCTTATGCCTGCCCATACCGTAACCCCGCTGCCACCACGTGGCACTCTGTTCACAACGTTGACATCAGCAAACCGCTCGCCCACACGATGACGTACACGCTGTCTGCCATCTGCCTGGTACAGTTGAAACCGGGATTCTTCCGTGAAGAGTACACTTCTCCAACGTCCTAGTGGTCTTCGAAGGCGAGCATTTGCCCACTGATGTTGGTTACGACGCCGAACTGCAGTCAGGTCAAGACCCTTGTGAGGATGACGAGCGCGCAGATGAGCTTCCCTGAAACGGTTTCTGACAGTTTGTGAAGAAATTCTTCTGTTGTGCAAACACACATTATTAGCAGCAGTCCGGGTGGCTGGTCTCAGACCATCCCGCAGGTAAAGAAGCTGGATATGGAGGTCCTGGGCTGACGTGGAGGTCCTGGGCTGACGTGGTTGCACGTGGTGTGCGGTTGTGAGGCCGGTTGGACGTACTGCCAAATTCTCTAAAACAACGTTTGGAGGCTGCTTAAGGTAGAGAAATGAACATTCAATTATCTGGCAACAGTGGACATTCCTGCTGTCAGCATGCTAATTACATGCTCCCTCAATACTTGAGACATATGTGGCATTGTGTTGTTTGACAAAACTGCACATTTTAGAGTGGCCTTTTATTGTCCCCAGCACAATGTTCACCTGTGTAATGGTAATGCTGTTTAATCAGCTTCTTGATATGCCACAACTGTGAGTTGATTGGATTATCTTTGCAACGGATAAATGCTCACCAACAGGGAGCACAAAATGTGCGAGAAATAAGCTTTTAGTGTGTATGGAACATTTCTGGGATCTTTTATTTCAGCTCATGAAACACGGGACCAACACTTCACATGTCGTGTTTATATTTTTGTTCAGTGCAGTTTTTAACTTCACATTAATGACCCTCGTACAAATACTCACACATACTTGTGGTCTGGGATATAGTTTTGAACACATTACATTACTGTATATCAGTGATTAACATGTAAATAGACCGGTTGCAGTGATTAATAACAGTAGTCATCCTAACATGAACAAAGAGGAACAGTAGCTAAGTGTATTTGCAGATGGGTAGGGTTAAAGCCTCATTGCACATCCCCTTTTTATAAAATGAACCAGAATGGGGCATCTGCCATCTAATTCCCTCTCAGTGGTTGGTGACTAAGCTGTCACGCATCCTGTCACACTGCCTGCAGGCCAACTGTCTGTGTTTTTATATGCCCAGGGAATTCAAGGCCCCCAGGGAGACCCTGGAGCCAGTGGACGCGATGGCCCAAAGGTTTGTCCATCACCCATTTTAATTAGCGATTATGCTAATGCTGCAGCTTTTCATCCCCAGTGTATGGGCTCTTCTCTACTCTCCAAATGGCTTACTGATAATACTAGAATTATCTCTCCCAATGTGATATTTCTTTACCAAAGTGCGTTTCGGGTGTAAAAGTAATTCTAGTCTTTCATTGTTGAGTAAATAGACTATTGTCTTGAATTTTACAAAGGAAGCTTCATCAGCTCTGTGTTTGTTGGCAATGCTGTGTGTGTGCATGTGTGTTTGTGCGTGTTTGAGTGCGTGCATGTGTTTGTGTGTGTGAATGTGTGCGTGCGAACGCGTGTGTGTGTGTGTGTGTCAGTGTTTTGCGTGTTAATTCCTATGTGTCTGTTTTCAGGGAAGCGAGGGGGAGCGAGGTTCCGATGGCTCTCCAGGAATGCCAGGCCAAAAGGTGAGAAAGGCACCAGAGACACACTCCATGATCGATTAGACTATGGACAGACAACATACATCCCTGGTTCAGTAAAAAGCTGAGGGATGGGGCTAGAGAAATGCAACCACTCTCAAATTCATAGATAGAGCTGTGGATCCAAGGACTGACCAGCCATGATATCAAAATTATAGTTTTAACCATGTCTTGAGGCTGTATAGTGTGTCTTTACATTTACCTTGTTTACGAACATTGGAGTAAAACAAGCATCTATTTTGGGTTCTGATGGGGTCTGACCGTTGAACTAAACTCATGAGGTATTTAGAAGTTATATTCTTCAAGAATCAATAGGTACATATCATTAAGTTATAAGTACAAAAATGTATGTAGCAACTGCAGATTGACCCGTTAACGGTTAAAGTTAATATTGGGGCAGGGTAAGCTGACCCTAGCGCTCTGCCTACTGACTACTTCCACCCAGAGCCTGCGCTAAGAAGACTTACCCCAGCTATTTATCATGCTTTTTTTACTCTTTAGGGCACACCAGGAGAGGCAGGCTTCCTTGGGTCCCCGGGCACTAATGGCCTACCTGGGTTCAAAGGTCCCAAGGTAAGCATGCACCACCTTAGACTTCAGGTCTCAATTAATCTTTCCTTGATTCCTTGCACCCTCTTTCCTTGCTTCTTTCTCAAAAAGCATTAGACAAGAAGGTCTGAGGGGAGGGGTCTTTGACTTTCTCCAATACGGTTGAGAAGGAGACAAGGAGATAGGATGCAAAGAATCACAGAAAGACGAATTGAGATAGAGCCCAAATCTCAGATAAAATAACAGTGTTATTGCCTGTAGGGGGGCCTTTTGGCTTAATGAGGCAGTGTGCGGCTCTAAAGACATGATTTATGAATGATTTATGGTTCTCGGTATCAGGGAGCTTGTTCATTTGCCTGTTTTGCAGTAAGCGCTGATGTCTTTTTGAATAATGCATATTTCATTCCTCTTACGTGTTGTCATTCACACGCACTGAGAGCTTGTCCTTCAGACTGTATGCAGGCACGCCCAGACGCCTACTTGGTTATTACAGCCATATGTTATACACTGTTTTTCAGGGAGAAACTGGAGAGGCGGGTCCCAGAGGAAGTCAGGTATTGTCATCTTCTGTCTTGTCTGTCTCTGAAACAAGGGGTGGTTCAGTTCATTGTCATTTATTCTTGTCATAGTGACATTTAGTTATTGGGTTGGTGGATGGTTGTTTGCAGTGACCTATAGAGCTCGTCATACACAGCACATAAAACAAGGACTAGTGATTGTCTTATTATCCAAACGATCAAGTTCATACTTAGAACCATGTACTCTTCTGTACTTAGAACCCTATACTGCATTTACAACACTCCTTAGTGGCCCTGTGGTTAGACTGTCCGCCTTGAGATTGGAAGGTTGGGAGTTCAATCCCCAGCCGAGTCATACCAAAGACAAAAAATGGTACCCAATGCATCTCTGCTTGGCACTCAGCATTAAGTAGATTGGGGGTAAGGCTCTGCGATAGACTAGAGTCCTGTCCAGGTTGTGTACTACATCAAGCTGCCTTACGCTACAGAAACAGGAGATAGGCTCCTGCTCCTATGAGCTCTTACGCAAGACTACTTTCTTTACCCTGTAGGCTCCTATACTGCACGTAGAGTCCTACACTATATTTAGAGCACTGTACTGTACATACTCATATCTCTCCAGGACACTGACAAGAAAATAATGAGTGTTAGTCATGTATTAATCACGAGGAACAAAGCTTTTCCTGCACCGAAGTCAGTCCTCCCTTAAGGACCCTGTGCTGTGACCACAGAGTGTAGTGTCTTTGGCTCTGTGCTTTGATTTGTGCTTCCTATAGCCTTACAATCACAGCAGGGCGACCGTGATAGAGGCAGACTTCAGAGCAGTGGTTGGAAGGGAGGGAAGAGAGGGGAGGTAGGGGAAACTCAGGTGATGTGTTTTTTAAAGGTCAATGAGACCCTTGCGTCTCTCCTTGGCTGTGAATACTAATGATGACCTTTTAGTGGCGAGTGCTCTCCTATACCCTCCTATGATGCCTCCCATCTTCCTCCCCTCTCCCATCATCCATCCCCCCAACCCTGTATCTTGTTCCAGGGCGAACGAGGCACCGATGGGGCCCTTGGGAACCCCGGCTTACCGGTGAGTGCAGTTACATGACCAGGGCACTGGGTGGCAGTGGATATCAAATCAACTTTAACTACAAAACGTTTTTATTCCTTGGTCTTCACAAAGCCCCCCCCCCCCTTCCACAGATGGCGCCTCGGCCAATATCAGGCACAGTGGATTTGCCTGTCACTTTTACATAACACTATTTATGGGTAAACAATTTGTAGTCAACTTTCCCTGTGGCCATTGCACTGGCTGTGACTCGTATTTGATATACAACAGCATTAGGCCAACAGTATGTCGGTTTATTCAACAACAAAAAATGTACCTCTGCGTCAACTGTAGTAAGTAAGACTGCAGCAAGGAACAAAATATTTGTACTTTTATCAGAGCAGAGTGAACGAAGAGCTTCTGAAAGAGAGCGTTTCTTTGATATTCAAGCAGAACTTTTTTAACAGGCTCTTTCTCTCATTTTCCTCTTCCTTTTCTGCCAGGGTGAAGCTGGACCCAGGGGAGGCAAAGGACAGGTTTGTAGAATTACACTGCTGCATTAGATATAATCCATTCTGCCTCATTCTACACCAGAGACCAGATCCTCTCAAGCCATCTGAGCTGAGGAACACTACTGAACACGTCATACCATGAAGCCTCCGACATCACACCCGCAGGGTCTAGATAGGTAGACATGACAGTAAGCCTACTGTGAAATCCATATCACATCAGGCCCTTGAACACCAAGTTCAACATTCACATTTTAAAAGATACATGTCGGCATATTTCCACTATGATTTCTTTGAACACCTATTCTGGAACGCTTATTCATTTTCTAGTCTCAAGGCAGATATATTGTAGGCTATAACAGACATTTTAAATGAAACCGAGCTCTGTATGCAAAGGTCCTATATACTGTGTTTAGTTATATACAGTTTGTGACCATATTTCTCCTCACGATCATCAGAAAGGCCTCACGGGGGATATCGGTGTCAGAGGCACCGATGGGAAGAAAGGGGGCATGGGACACGTGGGGGCCGCTGGCCCACGGGGATCTCCCGGCGAGGACGGGTTGCCTGGGCAACCGGGAACGCCGGGCTACCCTGGGAAGCCTGTGAGTTCTCCTGAATCCTGGCCTTTCTCTAAAAGCACCCTGTCCGTTTCTCCATACCTTCGCCATCCAGACATCAACCATCTTACCCATTTGGCCTTATCTGTGTCTTACAGGGGAAGCCTCCCTCTGACGACCACATGATGAAGCTCTGCGGCGATGTGTTGCGGAGTAAGTACCTGTCACCGCCCGCCCAGCGGTAGCTATGCAGTGTCAATAACTAAAGTGCAAATTGAAGTAAGCTGGAAAGCGTGCGGCTCGTTGTTGACTCAGCAGCTTAAAAGACTGTAGGGATTAAACAATACACATATTGAAATGTAAATTGAGTGTAGGGATCTGACTACGCCTTAGAATCCATGTTCAATATGAATATGTATTGGTTAGGGCAGGGCAGGAAGGTAAAACGGCAACATCCTTACAGCATCATATTACAGTTAATAGCAATATGTTTATCTGGTGCTATTAATATTTTAGCTGCGGTAATACGTGGGCTATTTTTCCAGGTGTACTCAAATAAAGAAGTTTAAATCATGAGACATATGAATGACTGTAAACAATGGTTCCCCTAATACCTTGATTGATTGACTGATTAACATTGATTTGATTGAACCAAATTGTGCTCGGGCCCTCCCAGATCAGCTCCCCCAGCTGCTGCAGACACTAGCCCCTCTCAGCAGATGTGAGCCGTGTGAGACGGTGAAGGGACACCCGGGACAGCCTGGAGCACCAGGACTCAAAGGTTCCTCAGGAACCCCGGGCTATCCCGGTAGAATCGGCTCACCAGGATACCCAGGAACCCCCGGCATGCAGGGGCACCAGGGAGTCAAAGGTAACACACCTGTACAGAAACCCCAAAGACTCTACTGAGTGTTTGGTAACGCATTAATCTACAGGTTAGGATAAAGGAATTATGACATGGTAACACATATGGAAATAAAACATTACTCCCCTATAATTCACCTATGAACCACGTATGTGTACGGAATTATAGAGATGACTACATTTATATAATTGGTTATAAGGAGCAATGAGCTGAACACCTTTAGCTAGTCTTGTAAAGCACTTTGCTGGTAATTATTTTATTTCACCTTTATTTAACCAGGTAGGTCAGTTGAGAACAAGTTCTCATTTACAACTGCGACCTGGCCAAGATAAAGCAAAGCAGTGCGACACAAACAACAACACAGAGTTACACATGGAATAAACAAGTGTACAGTCAATAACACAATAGAAAAAAATAGTCTATATACAGTGTGTGCAAATGGCGTGAGGAGATAAGGCAATAAATAGGCCATAGTAGCAAGTAATTACAATTTAGCAAATTAACACTCGAGCGATAGATGTGCAGATGATGATGTGCAAGTAGAAATAGTGGTGTGCAAAAGAGCAAAAAAGATAATTAAAACAATATAGGGATGAGGTAGGTAGATTGGATGGGCTGTGTACAGCTGCAGAGATCGGTTAGCTGCTCAGATAGCTGATGTTTAAAGTTAGTGAGGGAGATATAAGTCTCCAACTTCAGCGATTTTTGCAATTCGTTCCAGTCATTGGCAGCAGAGAACTGGAAGGACAGGCGGCCAAAGGAGGTGTTGGCTTTGGGGATGACCAGTGAGATATAGCTGCTGGAGCGCGTGCTACGGGTGGGTGTTGTTATCGTGACCAGTGAGCTGACATAAGGCGGAGCTTTACCTAGCAAAGAGTTATAGATAACCTGGAGCCAGTGCGTCTGGCGACAAATATGTAGAGAGGGCCAGCCGACGAGAGCATACAGGTCGCAGTGGTGGGTGGTATATGGGGCTTTGGTGACAAAACGGATGGCACTGTGATAGACTGCATCCAGTTTGCTGAGTAGAGTGTTGGAGGCTATTTTGTAAATGACATCGCCGAAGTCGAGGATCGGTAGGATAGTCAGTTTTACGAGGGTATGTTTAGCGGCATGAGTGAAGGGGGCTTTGATATGAGTCTGGAAGGAGAGTTTACAGTCTAGCCAGACACCTAGGTATTTGTAGTTGTCCACATATTCTAAGTCAGAACCGTCCAGAGTAGTGATGCTAGTCGGGCAGGTGCGGGCAGCGATCGGTTGAAAAGCATGCATTTAGTGTTACTAGCATTTAAGAGCAGTTGGAGGCCACGGAAGGAATATTGTATGGCATTGAAGATTGTTTGGAGGTTTGTTAACACAGTGTCCAAAGAAGAGACAGCGTAGAGGTGGATCAGGGAATCACCCGCAGCAAGAGCGACATCGTTGATATATACAGAGAGAAGAGTGGGCCCGACAATTGAATTAAATACAATACACTACTGTAAATACATTTTCAATGTATTTACAGCTTCATAGAAAGTGTTACCCACTTGAAGTAACAGTGGAGTATGTTATGTTAGCAGGTGAGCTAGAGTCATGTTGGTTCTATACACAGTATAATGATTAGAAATCATCTTTAGGTGACACTGGACCAAGAGGACTCAAAGGCACCAAAGGAGAGGGTCATCCAGGGTTGCCAGGCCCTACTGGACAGTCAGGTAAGCTAACAGAATGGCGAATTAACCATTGGGCGCTAACGACATGCTAGCTGTTGATTAGCCGTACACCTAGGGATTAGCACCTAGGGATTCAGAGATTGAACAGGCTAAAGAGGCTAGTTAGTGGTTAATCATGACTAATTTGCCCCTTCTATCAGCGATTGGAGTCTTTTAAAAAGGTATCCTCCAGAGAGCATAAACTGCTAGCTCGCTTGCTATACCGACACAAATGTTCTTCTAGAGCCTCATATCCCATCACTCCATATGAAACCATCACCATTGATTATTCTGAAACATGAAAACACACTGCTCGTTCTGTGGAGACATATCCCCTTATAGTATTTCTTCTTAATGACGGGCAGGAGTTCAGGGGCCTCGCGGATCGGATGGCATCGGACGCCCGGGCACTCAGGGGATGCCTGGGAAGTCAGGAAGTCCCGGAATGCCAGGGAAACAAGGGTCATCAGGACTACCAGGAGTGTGTGACATGTCTTCTTGCTACCAGGCGTACAACCTCAGGAATGACCCCTACAGCAAAGGGCCCAACTTCTGAGAGGAAGGGGCCCCTAGAGGGGAGGACGGGCTTCAATGTGGGGGTCAAGATGCAACGTCATACAGTACTTTAAGACAGTGATGTCCAATCTTTTCGGCAAAGGGGAGTGTTTAGCTGCAGGCTTTTGCTCCAGCCATACACTAACACACCTGAATATGGAATAAAGGTCTGCACCCACACTGGTTCTTTGCGTATAAGATTGGACATCTATGCTTAAAAGCCCTCTCCTCGTGGACACCCAGACGTTTCACATATTTGTTCTAGCCCTGAACTGGCACACCTGATTCCATTAGTAAAGGGCTTGGTGATAATTGACTAATTGAATCAGGTGTGCCAGTTTAGGGCTACAACAAATATGTATAAAGACCTATGGTCCCTGAGGAGACGGTTGGGAAACCCTGTTTAAGGCATATGGGAGTCCACTTTGCTGTTCAGTAGAAATATTTGTCCCGATTAACTGAAACTAGGTCTATATTGAGACATATGCGTGGTTTCATATACTGTATGTTTGTAGGTTTCAGGATAAATTATAGAAACCATATGTTTTGGACTTTTAATGGTGATTGTCCAATGAGAATCATCATAGTCCTTGGTACTGTAACGCTACCTCCTTGCTGGACACGAGGCATTACATACATGTATAAGTACACCAGTGAAAAATGTTTTGTAAAACCAGGGTGTGAAACATATTTAAAAAATGTTATACCATAAGATTTTGTTGTCAAGCCCTCCATATGTAAATATTTTACAGCATGTCAAAATGTAAATATGTTGTGGGCTGAGGTAAACACAGAGTAACTGCTAATTAGTACAATAACAGGCTACCTGGATTCAACCACAGAATGTGCTAATATAGTGTGCCTGGTGCATTTTTACAAGACAACATTGTGAGTATTTCGGCTTAAAATGTATCCCAACTACGAAAACTGTACTGTAGATAATATATTAATTCACCTTGTGCCTTTATAAACCCATACCATAAATGAAATTAAACCTCAGGAACTACTTCAAATGTGTTTTGCATATCTTTGTTAAAACATGTTCTTTGTTTGATACAGCCAAATGATTCATATTACATTGTCCATACTTCATGTAAAAAAAATATGTTACTTTAAATATCATACTATACCTTAAAATACTACAGTATACCTCCTGATGTAACTACAGGGGCTACATGATGTGCTATACCTCCTGATTTAACTACAGGGGCTACATGATGTGCTATACATCCTTATTTAACTACAGGGGCTACATGATGTGCTATACCTCCTGATTTAACTACAGGGCTACATGATTGCTATACTCTCTGATTTAACTACAGGGGTAATGATGTGCTATACCTCTGATTTAACTACAGGGGCTAGATGATGTGCTATACCTCCTGATTTATCTACAGGGGCTATATGATGTGCTATCTCTCTGATTTAACTACAGGGGCTAGCTGATGTGCTATACCTCTGATTTCTACAGGGGCTATATGATGTGCTATACCTCCTGATTTAACTACAGGGGCTAGATGATGTGCAATACCTCCTGATTTAACTACGGGGCTATATGATGTGCTATACCTCCTGATTTAACTACAGGGGCTAGATGATGTGCAATACCTCCTGATTTAACTACAGGGGCTATATGATGTGCTATACTCCTGATTAACTACAGGGGCTAAGATGATGTGGCAATACTCCCTGATTTAACTACAGGGGCTATATGATGTGCTATACCTCCTGATTTAACTACAGGGGCTAGATGATGTGCTATACCTCCTGATTTAACTACAGGGGCTACATGATGTGCCATGGGAGATGACAGACGCTGACATGTGTATGAATGGTTTAGCTGTTTTGGAGTTGTTGTTTTTTTACATTTAAAATATTGTAATATATTTTCAGATACTTTTATGTATTTTATGATATCCAAGTTTCCATCTTTTACATCAACTGTTATGTGGTTATATGATTGGACTGTACTGTATATGGGTGATTCTGCATGAGTGGTGCAAAAAAACATCTAAGTATCCAAACGTAGGACATTTATTTACTTCCTGATATGTTCTCATAGAATCGAAGGCAATAACAAACATACAGTTACATTTAATATAGTACAAAGTAATTGTTTATACAGCTATTTCTATTCAGAGGTGGCTGTCCCAAACCCTGACTCCTAAACTTCATGTTTGAAAATAAAGCAATTCATGATTTTTGTAATTTTTTAAACACTTATTTCAATAGAACGTCTTGAGGTGTTCTATTATTACATTCAATGCTACTGATCTAATTAGCAGTTTTGTTTATTTTTAAACGTCTTTCAAAAAAGAAATGCTTTTGATGTCACTACTGAAACACTCACAATAATAGACTAGAATGAATGTGTCTTAATAAGCCAGGGTTTCCCAAACTCGGTCCTGGGGCCCCCCCTGTGTGCACATTTTGTTTTTTTTGCCCTAGCACTACACATCTGATTCAAATAATCAAAGCCTGATGAAGAGTTGGTTATTTGAATCAGCTGTGTAGTGCTAGAGCAAAAAACAAAAAACTAAACCCCAGGATTGAATTTTGGAAACACTGCCTTAAGCCACAACCCTACAAATATCACCAGGTGATGGGATTGCACCCCTCCAGCATGGCCACATGGTGAGTAGTATGTCTGCAAACATTTTGAAGAAAATTTGTTAGCAAGTTGGTAAATCTTCAGTGTCACTACCGAAATATCACTAAATATGTGAAGCAAGGGTTTTTCTTTATTTTTTAAAAACTATTTTCTACATTGTAGAATAATATGGAACACATAAGGAATCATGTAGTAACCTAAAAAGTGTCAAACAAACCAAAATATATTTTAGATTCTTCAAAGTAGCAACCCTTTGCCTTGGTATGCAATCTGGTTTCCGCTCAGGTTATGGACGTGTCACTGCAACCTAAAAGGTCCTCAATGATTTCACCATTGCCCTTGATTCTAGCACACTAAATCCCGGTTCTACGAGGGGGGGGGGGGGCGGGTTGTAGACCCACATGATCAACAACAATTTGGAGACCCACTCGGTTGTGGCCCCCCTAAATGTGGAGTATGAAATCATTTTTACATTTTTTTTTGCTATCGTTCTTTTTTTACAACCGTTATTAGACAGTGGCAACGATGATTATTATGAACATGGTCTTTTGCCTGCTAATGCCTGCAATGCAGTGAAGAAAACGATATGACAACAATAACGTCTAATGTAACTGGCCCCTCTAACAGTACAACTGGCCCCAGCTTGGCCTCCCCAGTTGAAATGGTCTAGAACCGCCACTGATTCTAAGCAATGTTGTGCTGCTATTTTTATTGACTTGGCCAAAGCTTTTGATACGGTAGACCATTCCATTCTTGTGGGCCGGCTAAGGAGTATTGGTGTCTCTGAGGGCTCTTTGGCCTGGTTTGCTAACTACCTCTCTCAAAGAGTGCGGTGTATAAAGTCAGAACATTTGCTGTCTCAGCCACTGCCTGTCACCAAGGGTGTACCCCAAAGCTCGATCCTAGGCTCCACACTCTTCTCAATTGACATCAACAACATAGCTCAGGCAGTAGGAAGCTCTCATCAATTTATATGCAGATAATACAGTCTTATACTCAACTGGCCCTTCCCCGGATTTTGTTTCTTAGTGTCCAACAAGCTTTTTCTGCCCTTAACCTTGTTTTGAACACCTCCAAAACAAAGGTCATGTGGTTTGGTAAGAAGAATGCCTCTCTCCCCACAGGTGTGATTACTACCTCTGAGGGTTTAGAGCTTGAGTTAGTCACCTCATACAAGAACTTGGGAGTATGACTAGACTGTACACTGTCCTTCTCTCAGCACATATCAAATCTGCAGCCTAAAGTTAAATCTAGACTTGGTTTCCTCTATCGTAATCACTCCTCTTTCACCCCAGCTGCCAAACTAACCTTGATTCAGATGACCATCCTGCCCATGCTAGATTATGGAGACATAATTTATAGATCAGCAGGTAAGGGTGCTCTCGAGCGGCTAGATGTTCTTTACCATTCGGTCATCAGATTTGACACCTCTTAGGGATAGGGGGCAGTATTCGGAAGTTTGGATGACTGAGGTTCCCAAGGTAAGCTGCCTGTTACTCAGGCCCAGAAGCTAGGATATGCATATAATTGGTAGTATTGGATAGAAAACACTCTAACGTTTCTAAAACTGTTAAAATAATGTCTGTGAGTATAACAGAACTGATATGGCAGGCGAAAAACAGAGAAGAATCCATCCGGATATTTGTTGTTGTTGAGGTCACCACTCATTGAAACGGCTGTCTATGGGAAAATCAAAGGAATACCTTCCAGATTGCTTCCAGTAGATGTCAACAGTCTTTAGAAAGAGTTTCAGGCTTGTTTTTTGAAAAATTAGCTAGAATTGGTAGTTTTTCTAGGTGGCTCCCATTTTGGCTGTAGTATTGTGGATGCGTGTGGATGAGGGCTTCGTTATTTATCTCCGGTAATGAACATACTATTCTCCGTCTTAAATTTTATTGTTTATTTACATATTAGGGTACCTGAGGATTGATTAGAAACGTTTTTTGACTTGTTTGGATGAAGTTTATTGGTAACTTTTGGAATTCCTTTGTATGAATTTTGAACGAGGGAAACCGGTAGATTACTGAATCAAGTGTGTCAACTAAACTGACTTTTTTGGGATATAAAGAAGGACTTAATCGAAACAAAACAACCATTTGTTATGTAACTGGGACTCTTAAGATTGCAAACAGAGGAAGATCTTCAAAGGTAAGTGATTTATTTTATCGCTATTTCTGACTTTCGTGATGCCTCTGCTTGTTTGGAAAATGTTTGTAATGCTCTTGTACACGGGGCGCTGTCCTCAGATAATTGCATGGTATGCTTTCGCTGTAAATCCTTTTTGAAATCTGACAAAGCGGCTGGATTAACTTCTTGAGAATACAGGGGGTGCTATTTTCCCATTAGCATAATTTGCTCTACAGATTAAACTGCCTCTTATTCAATTATTGCTCTTATATACCCATGTTATCAGACTGTCATCTTTATAAGTTGTTTCTTGGTTAGTGGCTATATAATATTTTATTTTAGTCGAATTATGATAGCTACTGACGCAGGAAAAAAACTTGTTGAGTAAAAAAATCGTGTCCTTTCTAACGTGGTTAGCAATAGATTTACATATTGTGTCTTCCCTGTAAAACATTTTAAAAATCTGAAATGGTGGCTTTATTCACAAGACCATTTGTATCT
>NC_036867.1:9914067-9969712 GCF_002910315.2 Salvelinus sp. IW2-2015 | reverse complement strand
TATCTTTCATCTGGTGTCTTGGACTTGTGATTTAATGATATTTAGATGCTACAAGTTACTTGTGACGCTATGCTAGCTATGCTACTCAGTGGGGGGGGGGGGGTGGGGGGTGCTACCGGATCAGGGTTGGTGACTCGTGAGAAGTTAACAAGAAGTTAAGCTTTTAAACGATGTAATACACTTGTATTTTCATGAATGTTTAATATTACGAATTTTGTATTTTGAATTTCGCGCTCTGCAATTTCACCGGATGTTGTCGAGGTGGGGCGCTAGCGGGACGCCTAGCCCAGAAAGGACATATCACTGCACTCTATACTCTTCTGTAAACTGATCAACTCTGTATACCTGCAGCAACACCCACTGGTTGATGCTTATTTATAAAACCCTCTTAGGCCTCACACCCCCCTATCTGAGATATCTACTGCAGCCCTCATCCTCCACATACAACACCCGTTCTGCCAGTCACATTCTGTTAAAGGTCCCCAAAGCACACACATCCCTGGGTCGCTTGTCTTTTCAGTTCGCTGCAGCTAGCGACTGGAACGATCTGCAACAAACACTCAAACTGGACAGTTTTATCTCAATCTCTTCATTCAAAGACTCAATCATGGACACTCTTACTGACAGTTGTGGCTGCTTTGCGTGATGTATTGTTGTCTCTACCTTCTTGCCCTTTGTGCTGTTGTCTGTGCCCAACAACGTTTGTACCCTGTTTTGTGCTGCCACCATGTTGTGCTGCTGCCATGTTGTGTTGTTACTATGTTGTTGTCATGTTGTGTTGTTACTATGTTGTTGTCATGTTGTGTTGCTATCATGCTCTGTTGTCATGTGTTGCTGCCATGCTATGTTGTCATCTTAGGTCTCTCTTTATGTAGTGTTGTGTTCTCTCTTGTCGTGATGTGTGTTTTGTCCTATATTTTTATTTAATTTATTTGTATTTTTAATCCCAGCCCCCATCCCCACAGGAGGCCTTTTGCCTTTTGGTAGGCCGTCATTGTAAATAAGAATTTGTTCTTAACTGACTTGCCTAGTTAAATAAAGGTTAAATAAGAAAATTGAATGACAGCTTTGCAAACTCTTGGCATTCTCTCAACCAGCTTCATGAGGAATTATTTTCCAACAGTCTTGAAGGAGTTCCCACATATGCTGAGCACTTGTTGGCTGCTTTTCCGTCCTCTGTGGTCCAACTCATCCAAAACCATCTCAAATGTGTTGAGGTTGGGTGATTGTGGAAGCCAGGTCATCTGATGCAGCACTCCATCACTCTCCTTCTTGGTCAAATAGCCTTTACACAGCCTGGAGGTGTGTTTTGAATCATTGTCCTGTTGATAAACAAATAATAGTCCCATTAAGCGCAAACCAGATGGGATGGTGTATCACTGCAGAATGCTGTGGTAGCCATGCTGGTTAAGTGTGCCTTGAATTCTAAATAAATCACTGACAGTGTCACCAGCAAAGCACCATCACACCTCCTCCTCCATGCTTCACGGTGGGAACCACACATGCGAAGATCATCTGTTCACCTACTCTACAAAGACACGGCGGTTGGAACCAAAAGTCTCAAATTTGGACTCATCAGACCAAAGGACAGATTTACACCGGTCTAATGTCCATTGCTCGTGTTTCTTGGCACAAGCAAGTCTCTTCTTTTTATTGGTGTCCTTTAGTAGTGGTTTCTTTGCAGCAAATCGACTATGAAGACCTGATTCACGCAGTCTCCTCTGAACAGTTGATGTTGATGTGTCTGTTACTTGAACTCTGTGAAGCATTTATTTGGGCTGCAATCTGAGGTGCAGCTAACTGTAATGAACTTATCCTCTGCAGCAGAGGTAATTCTAGGTCTTCCTTTCCTGTGGCGGTCCTCATGAGAGCCAGTTTCATCATAGCATTTGATGTTTTTTGCGACAGCACTTGAAGAAACTTTCAAAGTTCTTAAATGTTCAGAATTGACTGACCTTCATGTCTTAAAGTAATGGACTGTCGTTTCTCTTTGCTTATTTGAGCTGTTCTTGCCATAATATGGACTTGGTCTTTTAGCAAATAGGGTGATCTTCTGAGTGTGCCAAGAGTGTGCAAAGCTGTCATCAAGGCAAAGGGTGGCTACTTTGAAGAATCTCAAATATATCATATATTTTGATTTGTTTAACACTTGTTTGGTTACTACATGGTTCCATATGTGTTATTTCATAGTTTTGATGTTTCACCATTCTACAATGTAGAAAATAGTCAAAATAAAGAAAAACTCTGGAATGAGTATGTGTGTCCAAACTTTTGACTGGTACTGTATATGTTTTCTGGGATGTACATCTGTTTAAATGAAAGAATGCCAGCTATATGTTAGAAATTTGGATTCTTTAAAGTCCAAAATAAGTCAAAATTGTCCAAACTGAAAAGGTCACAACCGAAACAATTGACATCATAGAGATATGTAGAGGTCTCATCTTCGTATCTGTGCAATTATGGCGTCTGTGACAGCACAGGCAGCGCCATTTAAAAAATGTTTTTATATTTTTTTTATTTCACCTTTATTTAACCAGGTAGGCCAGTTGAGAACAAGTTCTCATTTACAACTGCGACCTGGCCAAGATAAAGCAAAGCAGTGTGACAAAAACAACAGCACAGTTACACATAAACAAACGTACAGTCAATAACACAAAATAAAAGAAAAATAGAAAGATCTATGTACAGTGTAAATGTAGAAGAGTAGGAAGGAGGGCAATAAATAGGCCCTAGAGGCGAAAATAATTACAATTTAGCATTAATACTGGAGTGATACCATTGAGGCTGTCTCCATTGTAAAGTTGCATGTGCTATGCTCTACCAGCTGAGCTACAGATGACCACCATGTGAGTAGTGGACAACTGCACACTTCAAGAAAAAGATGCATAGCCACCAGGGGGCCTCCTACCCTCCAAGTGTCCAAACATTGACATCTATTTGGCCCAAATATAAATGTCTATAATGTGCTATACTGTACTGTAATGTACTGTACTCTACTGAAGTTTCTTACAATTGAAGAAAGGGCCCACGGACTCTTGATGTAGTGGTCTTGGTCTTGAGACCACTCAAGACCATGTCATTTGGTATTTAACTTGTCATAGGTCTGGATCTTGGGTCCGATGTCCTGGTATAAATCTTGGTCTTGGCTCCTGGATATTACCATAGTCTTTGGTTTACAAACCATAGGCAACCCAATTTGAATAAAAGAGTGCTCTCTAATCATTGGGTGGTCACTCCCAACCCATAGGAATCCCCACCCAGTTGACTACTTTTAAATGGTGGAAGCCCTCCATGGCAATGTCTGTACTAAATGAGTTATATCCATCTAGACCACTGGTTCTCAATCCTGGTCTTGGGGACCCAAAGGGGTGCACATTTTTATTTTTGCCCTAGCTACTGCTGACTCAAATTATCAACCCATCAATAGGCTTTGATGATTTGAATCAGGTGTGTAGTGCTAGAGCTAAAACAAAAATGTGCACCCCTTTGGGTTCCCAGGACCAGGATTGAGAACCACTGATAGACTCCTCCATTTATCTCTGAATGACACTTGACAACGAAATGCCTGTTGTTTTGCCAAAATAAAGATAGGTACAAATTATAATTTAATCATCTACCAACATAATTAATTAGATGCACATGTAATTTAATCACATAACACATTTCAGATTCATAAAATCAAGATTTAACATTTTACAGAGAATAATAGAGATGATAAATATCAAAATTCAATTTAAAGGTACATTTTTGGTTAATTTGGTAAGGAAATAAAAATGTAAAAATTAATCTGTAAAAGGTTAATCAAAATCATCACTAAAATGTTGGTCTTCCAGCAGGACAACAACCCCAAACACACATCAAAAGCACCCAGGAATGGTTCCAGAAGAAGCACTGGACTGTTCTAGAGTGGCCAGCAAAGAGTCCAGATCTGAATCACATCCATAACCTATGGCAATAACTGAAAACAGCAGTTGGTGCAGGGCACCCCTCAAACATTGAATAATTAGAGCAGTTTGCTGCTGAAAAGTGGGCCAAATTACTATCTAGAAATGTGCAGCAAGCTCATTGATGGCTAAAATAAGCATTTGTAGGGATTTATCTTGGCCAAAGGTTGGCAATAATTTTGTCCATGCCATTTGCCTTTATTTTCTAAATATAAATTGTAAGCTTAAGTTAACAAAAATAAAGTTGGTTCTGCAATGTTAAAAATTCATTAACAAGGTGTGGATACCAAATGTTTTCTTCAATTTCAACTGATTTTAGAAGAAATAGAGAATTATTTTAGTAAAGTGCAAGAGTGCAAATATATTTGTATAGTATACATATCCACCTGACATATGTTGGAAGACGTGTGCTGAAAGTAGGATACATAGGACACACACAATGATTTTTTTCCCATGCGCCACTTCTGTAGAATAGAAAGATCAAATCTAAAGGCTAGATGACAAAGGTCTGATTCAGAGGATGTTATGCATCACACCCGGCTGACACACACACACACACACCACACCCACACACACACACACACACACACACCACACACCACACACACACCACACACACACACACACACACACACACACACACACACACACACACACACACACACACACACACACACACACACACACACAACACACACACACACACCTACCTCCCCTGTGTATTTCCTAACTTCCTAACCTAGGCTGAGTCTTACTTGAGACAGAAACTTTTACATTTACTTGCTGCAAGCAAGCAAACAAGCCAGCCAAAAGTTTCAGGTAAGTCAGCTAAAATTGATATTTTCCTCTCTCAATTTCTGCTGATTTAAATAAGTTGTTTACTGTAAGAGCTGACAATGTTTTGACAGGTTTTGAGTAAACACACCAAGCAATGGAAATGGACATGAACTCCTCGATTGGGGAGACAACAGCGGGCTACCCGGACTACAGCTCAGAGACGGACGCTCCGCTCTGCAACAGAGAAACGAATCACAGCTTTGGGGTCAAACTCTCCACCTTCTACCTGCTGATTTTCACACTGAGCGTGGTGGGAAACAGCTTGGTCCTCTATATCATCTGCAAGTTCGAGAAACTCAACACGGTGGGGAACATCTTCCTCCTCAACCTGGTGGTGTCGGACCTGGTCTTCATGTCCAGTCTGCCCTTCTGGGCCGTATACCACCACAAGTCCAGCTGGGTCTTCGGCCGGGTCTGGTGTAAGATTGTGGGCAGCGCCTACTTCCTGGGTTTCTACAGCTCGATCCTGTTCCTCACTCTCATGACCTTTGACCGGTACCTGGCAGTGGTCTACGCCGTGCCATCCACCAGGCTACGTCGGAGGAGCTACGCCCTCGCCTCATCCGCCGCTGTGTGGGGCATCAGCCTCCTGGCGTGCATCAAGCCGTTTCTACTCTACGACCAGGCCGAGCATTACTACCAGGGGTTGGTGTGTGAGGAGGTTGGTATCCCAGAATCGATTGTCTCTGAGGAATTGGAGCTGTCGGGGCCATACCTCCAGTTAGGTTTGTTCTTCCTATTTCCTCTCATTGTTGTTTTTTACTGCTACGTTAGGATTGCCGTGACGGTCATCTCCTCCAGGATGACCAACAAGTACAGGACGGTGAGACTCATATTTGTCATAGTACTGCTGTTCTTTGCATGCTGGACTCCTTATAATGTGGTGGTGATGCTTCAAGCAGCTGAAGTCGACTGTGTGAAACTCCGTAAACTTGACTATGCGCTGCATGTTACTCGTATGGTCACATATCTGTACTTCTGTATCAATCCTGCCTTCTACACCTTTGTGGGGAGAAAATTCCAGAACCACTTCCGGATTCTGCTGCAGAAACATATGCCGTGTTTAAAGAACCATGTCTCAATCAATGGTAGCCGGACACTGTCACATATTAGAAACCCTCAAGTGGGCATGACTAGTCAAACAGATGTTCTGGTATGATATAGGAGCCCTGTGGCACAGGAATGTACATTAATTAATGTCTTGGAGTCTCATATTAGTTAATGAACCTTGAAAAATGTATGTAGCTATTCCACTGTGCCTCTGCCTCTGCACTGCTTACTATTTGGGGTTTTATGCTGGATACCTGTAAAGCACTTTGTGACAACTGCTGATGTAAAAAGGGCTTAATAAAATACATTTGGTTGATTGATTGAAAATAAATGTGTTTATACAATGTTAATTGTAGACGTGAGTTACCCCCTTACTATGTAAAGTGTTTGAATACCTCGGTTGATAGAAAGGCTCTTTATAAATACAATCCATCATTAATGCTCCATTATTGTACAATTTCAATAAAATGTTATCAAGAACTTGGAGACAAGTCGTGACAGTACAAGTTAAGACATGACTTAATGTGTCATAACAATGTGCAAGTCATTCTTTTCTATATTTACTCTCAGTAAAAAAATGTACATTTAGCCTCTGGCTAACATTATCTGGCAGTGTAAAACGTTGCTGTTTGGAAATAAACATTACTCCTGACTCAATATGCAGGGTGAGTAGCTAACTTCCTTCTTCCATTCACGCCTACATGTTTGAAAAATGGAGAGAGCCTACCATGTTTCACTAATTATGTAATAATATATACCAGTTAACAGACACTTTCCTCCAATGCAACATAGTCATGCATGCATACATTTTTAACATATAGGTTGTCCCGGGAACCAAACTCACCATCTTGGCATTGCAAGCGCCATGCTCTACCAACTCAGCTAGAGAGGACCTCTACACTGTAGGTTTAATTTATCTGATGCCACAGTTAGTTTCAACCTTTTGGGAGATTGTGCAATGAATGACAGAAAGTGAAAATTAGGACAGAATAGAAAGATAATATCTAAAGGCTAGATGAAAAAGGTCTGATTCAGAGGATGTTATGCATCACACCCAGCTGACACACACACACACACACACACACACACACACACACACACACACACACACACACACACACACACACACACACACACACACACACACACACACACACACACACACACACACACACACACACACACACACACACACACACACCTACCTCCCCTGTGTATTTCCTAACCTAGGCTGAGTCTAACTTGAAGACAAGAAACTTTTACATTTACTTGCTGCAAGCGAGAACATGTCGGATGAAAAATAGGCCTGATGAAAACAGACAATTTGTCGGTAACCTTTCCAAATGATGACAAAATAAAATCCGCTAAAAAAGGTGGGATCTTTTTGTGTCTGCAAAAACACTTTTGCGAGAAAAAGCAGTCAAAACTTTTTGGGGGTGTCTTATTCTCGTGACAGCCAAAAGATCTTGTTTCTATGCTCAACCGTCCCACAGGAGACCCACCGATCCTGAAGAAGTGTTAAGTGCTTGTAAGTAAGCATTTCACGGTAAGGTCTACACCTGTTGTATTCGGCGCATGTGACAAATGCAATTTGAAAAGAGTCTTCAATCCACCATATAAAGAACTCTTAAACTACAGTATCAAATCACTCTACAACCAGGGAGGAAGTTGAGCAAAGAGGAAGCCAGAGAATAATTATTATTTGTAAACTCTGCATCGTTGGGAATGGTTTGTAAGCAAGCATTTCATAGTAAAGTCTACACCAGTTGTGTTCGGCGCATGTGACAAATCAAATGGTATTTGATTTGATTTGAGATAGCTGCCCACTAGGCACAGACGTCAATTCAACATATATTCCACGTTGGTTCAACATAGTTTCATTGAAATTACGTGGAAACAAAGTTGATTCAACCAGTGGGTGCCCAGTGGGTGGAGACAAGTCAGAGCAGAATATTGACTAAACCTTTATCAGAAAAGTAAAAATAGCATTCCTGCACATTCTATACGTTTAGGTAGTCCTTTCCTGCAGTCAGCTGACCAAATTGCCCTTTAGTGGCTTCATGGGTGGAATTGTATTAATACTGTATGTGTCATAATTGCATAATTAATAAACGTTATTTCTATGGCAAATGGTTTTGTTATATTTTAGTCTTCTGTGATGTACATAAAGTGCAATATTGAGATGCAAACTCAAAATGGACTACATTTCAACTCTTTATCTGACATGGTACAGTTGTCTTCTTTTATGTAAGGCCATAACCATGTGTGTGAGATGTGTACTTTTGTTTCAAAGTAGATTTGTTTAAGACTACCAAGAAACACTCTGTGTGACCCTGATTTAGCCCACTGCAATAAAAGGTTGGTACTTCTTTCCTTTTAAAGGTTTTTCTGGTTAAATGAATGCTACAGTCTACGCAACACACCATTATGCGTTCGTTCCTTATTGTGCTGTGAATAAAAGCCATATAGTTCCTCATGAGAATACTCCCATACACAAGTTTACTGTAGATACCATTTATTTGGTGAACGTTTTAGTCGAAATAACCTTTTTCTAAGACGTCACTTCTGGCAGGCATAGTTCATATAGGCAGAGAGCATATTGAATATAATAACAGAGAGCATTTTCAGTGAGGAGATTATACTGTCTGTTGGGGTTCTTCAGTGGAAAGACAACTCATGCGTATGTGCATGAGACGTGTGCATGACATGGCTTAGTAATGTCTCAGGTCTACATTGCTGCTGTCTGTATGCAGTCTTCAGTCTGGGAGGAAGAGGACATCTAGTGGTGAAGTTTTAACATGAAAGGGCCTTTTAATGATGACAATTAGAACTTAAATGTTAAAAATGTTAAATATTCTATCTACAATAGAGGTAGAGGACATGATTTCTGAATTCTAAAGCAACCCCTTGCACCTAATACAGGCACTTCATGAAGGCCTAGATCTGAAAACATTGCATTAGAATTAGGCATGCCAAAGTAGCAATAGCCTTATCCTTCCCTCTGATAGGCTGGATGGATTTCTCTGACATATTGGATGAACCTGTCTAATCCTTTTAGATCTTCAGAGGTGCATAAGGGAGGGGCTAGAGATTGATTTGAAATTCATCCTGTACACAATACACCAATGTCACTGAAATCAACTGCAATTCTTACTGTTCAGAATTCCCAAGTTTTGAGACAAGAAGGTGATGAGAGAGAGTTTGTGGCAGATGCGCCATCTATCAATCTCCATGTATCCCTATAAAACAGGCATTTGTTTATGTTCTACAAATTAAGCCATGCTCCTCAATAGCTGAAGCCTGTCAGCCTACTAGCTCCTATGAGCTTTATGTCTTGTGTTTTGTTTGCCGCGTGTGCTATGCTATATAGCCAATGTAGTCTGCTTTAGCTTTGGCCTGCTAATGCAACATGCTAGCAGCCTCCACTATTCACATTGCAATCTCGTTGCTAACTCTATGCATTGCTTTATTCATTGCTTACACTTACAGTGTCTGTTGTCTGTTAGAGAAGGATGGCAATAGGGATATTTACACTCTGACCTCAGCGCCCATCACTCTGCATTGTTGTTCATATACCTTTCGGAACAGAACTACCGTTCATCCACACTTCCCACAGAATATAAGTAAATAAGTGGAGGTGTAAGCAACAACAGATGCAAACACAAGACCCATCCATCGAGTTTGATTAAAACCTATTCCTCTTGGCCATGAATATAACATTTTCCTACAAGGTCATAACTTTTCTCACCGGTGAAAACGCAAAAGGAGATCTCGATTCACGTTCATGTGGCATTTCATCCTTACTTTTTAATAGAACTGTCAAGCGTCTCGTTTCCTACACTTGTGGGGAATGTGACTTAATTATGGGGTTAGGGGTGCGGGTACAATGCCCTGACTTATGATACCCTGGGGGTCTGTAATACCCATTTTTTAGACAGTGCATATCCAGGTTGGCTGCAGCTTTTGCTGTGTCTCTCCTCTAAGCTGTTTGGGGTCTGAGGCTTTAGATTGGGCTTGGCTTTTTAAGCAAGGCGACTGAGAAATAAGCATACACCTAAGGGTTGTTAAAGCAATTTCCTAACTGCTACCTCTCACTGACGGAGCAGTATAGTATGTTGACTTTTATAAGACTTTACTTTGCCACGACCAAATTCAAACTACACCATCACTGGATGATGCGTCAGACTGCACCAGCACAAGCCCAAAACTCAGAAGGAAAACCATGCAAAACCCATTTCCCCTTGGGGATAATAAACTTTTCTACTACGACAACTACTTCGACTGCTGCCATGGTTTACTTTTCTCCTCTCTGGTATTTTTTGAGTCACCAGTAATATGGCAGACAGCAAAATCAAAGCAAATAAGAAGTGTGCTGCATTGCTGCACATTGCTGAGTGTTGATATTTCCTTGTGTTTACAGTTGGGGGTTTGCACAGTCTGGAATACTTTGTTCTTTCCTATTCGGACATCTCTTCCACTGTATGTAGTATGCATGTGCACATCCACATTCAAATGAAATTACACACACACAGTCAGCCCCTCTTTTCTTCTCTCTCTCTCTCATCCTCATGAAACCAAGATGTCTACATCTTCACCTTCATCCTCTTTGTATTGGGCATCCCATGTCTACTGCTGTCATTACAGCCTCTCCCTTTGATCTGTTCTCAGGACCCCATTTACCCAGCATACAAATACAGAGGTCCTCTATCCCTCCAGTGCATAGTATAATGGTATTACCATTCAAAGCACATCTCCGTGCATGGCATCATATTGATGGTGCCTGCTATAATACAAAGGCACAGAGAACAAGACATACACTCCCAACTAGCCCCCTCTGGGTACTCAACACAATACACAGACATGGGGCTGTGCATTTTTTAAGGGGTAGAGCAGCTTTAATATTTCAGATAGATTGTAGCTTACATCAATGTAATTGTCTGCATCACTTCCAATCCCCAATATATATTTTTTGCTGATATATACATATACAGTGGCAAGAAACAGTATGTGAACCCTTTGGCAATACCTAGATTTCTGCATAAATTGGTCATCAAATGTGATCTGATCTTCATCTAGGTCACAACAATAGACAGTCTCCTTAAACTAATAAACAATTATATGTTCATGTCTTTATTGAACACACCATGTAAACATTCACAGCGCAGGGTGGGAAAAGTATGTGAACCCTTGGATTTAATAACTGGTTGACCCTCCTTTGGCAGCAATAACCTTTTCTGTAGCTGCGGATCAGACCTGCACAACGGTCAGGAGGAATTTTGGACCATTCCTCTTTACAAAACTGTTTCACTTCAGCAATATTCTTGGGATGTCTAGTATAAACTGCTCTCTTGAGGTCATGCCACAGCATCTCAATCGGGTTGAGGTCAGGACTCTGATTGGGCCACTCCAGAAGGCGTATTTTCTTCAGTTGTTGATTTACTTCTGTGCTTTGGGTCATTGTCCTGTTGCATCACCCAATTTCTGTTGAGCGTCAATTGGCGGACAGATTGCCTAACATTCTCCTGCAAAATGTCTTTGTTACGCACGCCTCAAGGAGGGAACGCAACACCCTGCTACAACTCAACGTGGAGTGAAGAGGTATGGGATTGCAGGTGTGGGTAAGGATGACAAAGGCAGAGAATTTTACCATTAATAGGGAATTTATTTCCTTCACACAGTAATTTGGGGAAAAGGGGTTGGACGGAACCAAAGCAAATGGTGTCCTCCCATGAACACCATTCTTGTTTAGTGTTAATATCGTAGACTCGTCAACAGAGATGTTAGCATGTTCCAGAGATTTCTGTAAGTCTTTAGCTGACACTCTAGGATTCTTCTTAACCTCATTGAGCATTTTGCGCTGTGCTCTTGCAGTCATCTTTGCAGGATGGCCACTCCTAGGGAGAGTGGCAACAGTGCTGAACTTTCTCGATTTATAAACAAATTATCTTACCGTGGATTGATGAACATCAAGGCTTTTAGAGATACTTTTGTAACCCTTTCCAGCTTTCTCAACAATTCTTAATCTTCTGATATCTCTTTTGTTCGAGGCATGGTTCACATCAGGCAATGCTTCTTGTGAATAGCAAACTCAAATTTCTCCAACATCTCCAATCTCGTCTCATTGATTGGACTCCAGGTTAGTTGACTCCTGACTCCAATTAGCTTTTGGAGAAGTCATTAGCCTAGGGGTTCACATACTTTTCCCAACCTAAACTGTGAATGTTTAAATTATGTATTCAATATAGACAAGAAAAATACAATAATTTGTGTGTTATTAGTTTAAGCACACTATGTTTGTCTATTGTTGTAACTTAGATGAAGATCAGATCAAATTTGATGACCAATTTATGCAGAAATCCAGGTAATTCCAAAGGGTTCACATACTTTTTCTTGCCACTGTATACGTACATATATATATATATATACACATATTTTAGTTTTAATATATTTCCTTCATTACCCGCCAACCCTACCACCCCTCCCTCAGTTGGAGCAAACTAGTGAACAACAACGCTTAGGCCTGTATTTCCTGCTTATACATAAATTACTATATACATTTTATGGACACAGTCTATTTTACAATAGTTTTATTTTGTTTGTTTTTAACTCTTCTCCTTCCTCTACCTTCAACCTCTCCCATATATTTATGATGTCCATCCGGTTTGATTTCTATTTGCCATATCTTTCAAACTGCGCTCTTTCCCAAAAGTTCTTAACCTATATACGTTTTACGGGCACAGTATGTTTTACATTAGTTATCTTGTTGTTATTAGTCACAACGTTCAGCTCCATTCATTTCCTCCCATCAATCTTTTAACACCATCCATATAGGATTTCTATTTGCCATATATTTTTCAACTGTGCTGTGATGTTTCACAAAAGTTCTGAACCTCTCTATTCTCATAGTTTCTACAGATTGTAAATTGAAAATATTTTTTTTTTGCTAAAAGTATTATTATATTATTGATCGATTGATTATGACTTTTCAGATCACCCAGTAGTGCTATCTGCAGGGTTAGCTCCAGGTAAATATTGCAATTCTTCAGCCATTCCCGTACCTGTGACCAAAAACAAGGACAGTACCAAAACAAATTATCTAATGATTGTGCCTCCTCGCAGCGAAATCTGCATAGCTGGGAAGATTGTATCCCCTATATAAATAACATTAGGTTGGTTGCAAGAATTCTGTATAATAGTTTTCTTTACATGAACATGCTCTAAGAGTTTCAAAGCTTTGGAAAGCACATTACCTAAACCTGTTTCATTACTACCATGTTGACTGCTATCCCTTTAGTTTGTCAAACAGCCTCCTCCTTCCCTAACCATATGAAGACTGCAGGCAGCCAATGCTAGGTACCACTGGGGGGTAGGGGACGTGTCGGCTCCTCAGGCATAGTAATTATCTGTCTGTTTCATTGTTGAATGTGCTGCCGACTGGGGCCTAAGGGAGTGGAACGTCTTTTTTTCAAGAAGTTTCTTGGGAATGTCTTACCTGCTGTTCTGACTTTGTCCAGAATCACCTCTGCTAAAGGGGATGAGAAGATATTCTGAGACTGACACTCAAGTGAATTGAAGTTAATGATCATTATGTTTAGCCTTTCGTTGTGGATTTGCTGATCATAGAACTGAATTGTTGGACAGATAATTGAGCTCATATTCATTGTAGATTATTTAAGGAATTCATTCGCTGCGTGAAACCTGAACTGTGGAAAAAATACATAGTAAAGCAAATTCAAGTTATGTGGCTAACCAGTGTTTACTGTGTGAAACAAGACGTTGATGAATAGATGCATTTTGCAGCACAGGGGCTATATAGGCCAATTTCTCTCCAGCGCAGGATACTTTTCTGACTGAATCTGGGCCTGAAGTGTGACATGTTGAGTGTCCCACAGTAAATATATTCCCTTGTTCGTTTAGACTTTGCTGGAATACAGGTGGCACTTGCTCTCATTTTGGCTTTTGCTCTGGTGACAGTCTGGGCTGATAGTGCAAAGACTTTGTTTGCAGCCACCCAACCCCTCCACCACCCCCAGCCCTACCACAGTCAAAGCTCACTGAGCTCAGTGCTGTACCACAGGAGGCTGCTGAGTGGAAGATGGCTCATAATAATGTCTGGAATGGTATCAAACACATGGAAACTTGTTCTCCCCAATTAAGGTGCCACCAGCCGTATATAGGGAGTATTGGTGCCTGGCCCCACTTACTATAAAACTCTGTCCTCAGCAATTTACTAGAGGGCCTGAGGGAAAACCCACATTTTCTCAGCTCCTTTGCATTTGCTTTTAAATGACTCTTGCACAACAGTGTGTTGCCTAAACCAACTAGCTGATTCATGACTTTGCTACTTAAAGGCACACATGAAATTATGTTACATGTTTTCTCAAATGTTAGAATGAAAACCTTTGGATGATAAAATGTAACTTTTTCACCTTGCAAGCGGATTGATAACTTGTACAATTCCCTTCCATTCATGATTCCCTTTTATTATGTGCTGAAGGGTCATCGCTACTTGGGAAACACAAGGACAAAGAAGATGAGATTGAAATGGAGGAATTTGGAGTACCACGTGATGCTGCTGCTCCTCGGCTGTTTGACTGAAAGGTAACTGTCAATGATGTTTTATTGATATGTACTATTAGGCCTATATATAAATTAGATCTATGTTTTCTCTCTCCCTCTCTCTCTTTCTCTCTGTCTGCCTGTCTGTAGGACACTGGTGGACTGTCAGCTCTCAGACCTTTGTCAGGAGGACGACACTATAGACATGTCACCTGTGCACCAGGAAGACAATAGCTGCCCCCATGGTGACAAGGATAGGCAGATGCTGGAGAGACTGGACATGCTGATGAGTCTGCAAACAGGGCTGAGGGACAATCACACCCTCGCCCTCACAGGACACATACACTCACCGGCCAGTTTATTAGGTACACCACCCGTTCACGAAAATGGATCGCTCCTACAGACAGTATAAAGCAGGCTGACAGGCATTGAGGCATTCAGTTACTCTTTCGAGTGAACATTAGAATGGGAAAAACGAGTGACCTAAGTGACTTTGACCGTGGTATGATTGTCAGTGCCAGGCACGCTGGATCCAGTATCTCAGTATCTCAGTATCTAACGTCCGCCCTCTTGGGCTTTTCAAGCACGACACTGTCTAGGGTTTACCAAGAATGGTGCGACAAACAAAAAACATCCATTCAGCGGCAGACCTGTGGGCAAAAACAGCTTGTTGATGAGAGAGGTTAAATGAGAATAGCAAGAATCATGCAATCTAACAGGCGGGCCACAAACATACATATAACGGCACAGTGCAACAGTGGTGCGCAGAACGACATCTCGGAATGCACATCTCGTCGATCCTTGTCACGGATAGGCTATTGCAGCAGAAGATCACACCAGGTTCCTCATTAAAAACAAGAAGATGCGGCTTCATTGAGGACATGATCACCAACACTGGACAATTGAGGAGTGGAAAAACATTGCCTGGTCCTACGAATCCCTGTTCCTGTTGCGTCATGGACACATTCTGCCTGGTGTCAACTGTATAGGCTGGTGGTGTTGGTGTATCGCCGTCCAATCTGCAGCAACTATGTGATGCCATCACGTCAGCATGGACCAACACTCCTGTGGAACATTTCCGACTTGTAGAATCAATTCCCCAGAGAATTTGGGCTGTTCTGGAGGCAAAAGGGGTCTGATGAGCTACACAAAGTACTCAAACATTTGTAAAATAAAACATGAATATATCTTGATTACATGAGTATTCAACCCCCTGACTTAATACATGTTAGAAACACATTTGGCAACGATTACAGCTGTGAGTCTTTCTGGGTAAGTCTCTAAGAGCTTTGCACACTTGGATTGTACAATTTTGGCCCATTATTCTTTAAAAATTATTATTATTCTTATTATTCAAGCTCTGTCAAGTTGGACAGCCATTTTCAAGTCTTGCCATAGATTTTCAAGCCGATTTAGGTCAAAACTGTAACTAGGACACTCAGGAACATTCAATGTCATCTTGGTAAGCAATTCCAGTGTATATTTAGCCTTGTGTTTTAGGTTGTTGTCCTGCTGAATGGTGCATTTGTCTCCCAGTGTATAACGACACAGGGCGAGACCCAGATGCAGACACCGGAGGCAGATGGTTTGAGTCTCCAATATTTATTGAACAACAGGGCAGGCAAGAGGCAGGTCGAGGACAGGCAGAAGTTCATAAACCAGGTCAGAGTCCAGAAAGTGCACAGTGTCTGTTGGAAAGCAGACTGAACCAGATTTTCTTCTAGGATTTTGCCTGTGCCAAAAAAAATCCCTTGCCGAATAACAAGCATACACATAACATGATGCAGCCACCATCATGCTTGAAAATATGAAGAGTGGTACTCAGGTATGTGTTGTGTTGGATTTGCCCCAAACATAATGCTTTGTATTCAGGACATAAAGTTAATTTCTTTGCCACATTGTTTTACTGTTTTACTTTAGTGCCTTATTGCAAACAAGATGCATGTTTTGGAATATTTGTTATTCTGTAAAGGCTTCCTTCTTTTCATTGTCAATTAGGTTAGTATTGTGGAGTAACTACAATGTTGTTTTCTCCTATCACAGTCATTAAACTCTGTAATTGTTATAAAGTCACCATTGCCTCATGGTAAAATCCCTGAGTGGTTTCCTTCCTCTCCGGCAACTGAGTTAGGAAGGATGCCTGTATCTTTGTAGTGACTGGATGTATTGATACACCATCCAAAGTGTAATTAATAACTTCACCATGCTTAAAGGGATATTCAATGTCTGCTTTTTTATTTTTACCCATCTACCAATTGGTGCCCTACTTTGAGAGGCATTGGAAAACTTCCCTGGTCTTTCTGGTTGAATCTGTGTTTGAAATTCACTGCTCGTCTTAGGGACCTTAATGATAACTGTATGTGTGGGGGTACAGAGATGAGGTAGTCATTCCAAAATCATGTTAAACACTATTATTGCTCATGCAAGTTATTATGTGACTTGTTAAGCACATTTTTGCTCCTGAACTTATTTAGGCTTGCCGTAACAAAGGAGTTCAATACTTATGCACTCCAGACATTTCAGCTTATCCTTTTGAATTAATATGTAAAAAAAATACAATAACAAATACACTTAGTGCGTTACATAGTGCATAGGTACTAGTGAAGGGACTCCTAGTCTTCACCCAGTAGTGCAGATTGTCACTGGTCATTTCCCTTTTCTTAATTAGTTCTGATTCTCTGTGTATTAGGCTAGTGGCCTAGTGCAAAAGCCAATTATTGTAATTATATGCCTTATTCTTATAATATTTTGTCATTCCAGATTAATTTCAATGACAATATCCCTGAGATAAATGTTGTATATAATGTTATAATTTTGGTAGAATAATGTAATTTTCACTTTGTTTTCAGGTTTGAATGAGACAACGTATTCTCTTATCCTTATTCTTTCAATAAAGTTGAAATTGTATTAATATTATATAACTTGTTTGTCTTTCCTTATCAGATGCCATTTGTAATATGTTTTGGTGCATATATATGTTTAATATATTATCAGATAAGAAAGTGTCTGATCACAGAACATTCCATAGAATTCTAGAAAAATACCACCGTTCACTAAAATGTCTGTAAATCATTCACAGTAAAAGGTATTACTATTCTGATTTCAGATTATCAATCCTTACAAACAAGGAAGACTCAATAGGCTCTAAGTGTTTCTCTGTCTTCACTAGGAAGTTGTGCTAATGGCAATTGTTTGGGACAAAAGTGTATAAGATACACATTTTCACAGGTGTTATTTCATGACTGATTTGATTGGTGTGGTGCTATTGCATGTCATATAATTTGAAAGGGCTGTTTCTCAGCTTTCAAAATACGCATAATGTTTTCATATATGGTTTTGACACCAGCAAAGTATGCTCATTAATGTACACAGATGTCATGGTCTCAGTAAATTCAGGAATTCCATAACTCCTACTGATTGATGCAACAATGCCAAGATGCTGATTTACAGTTACAGTTAGCTGGTGTTCTAAAGCCTAGTGTTTCCATTCCCCTTTTAATCAATCAACTAGTGATGGGGGGAAACCATCACCCATCTTTGTACAAAATGGCACGAGTTGATGGGATTTAAGATTCCACAACAGACGCCTCATGTGGTGCAGCACACGATGTGTGAGCCGCCGAGTGATATGCACCCGGAATTCATCAGTATATGTCATAAAACACGAGTCATTACCGCCCATGTCCATATAATCCCCTTATGAAATAATTGCGTCATTAAACATTGGTCTTAACAAGAAGTGGCAACTCGGGCCTGACTGCATGACCGATTCGACTGGAGTCAGTGGGAGACACTAAATGATGGATCAATATTGAGCTATAATAGTGTTGTGTATGGATAGGACACAGCAGGGGGACTGTGAGCGTATAATGACATATGAAAATGTGTAGGCCCCAAAATAAAATCTCCACGCACAGACGATCATTTTTTAAATAATAATAATATACGTTTCCTTGTGTTCGTTTAACCAAAGGCACGAATGGTGCATCATATTAATTGATCTGTTGTTTAACTTCCTGTATTTTTTGTTGTTGTCATGGCTTCGTGACTAAGATGCCCATATAACGCTCCCTAAGACTCGCATAGTATAACACCCAACATTAGATACAACGATGGTGTGTTGACAACTAGCTCACTACATCACCTGTAACACCACACAGCCATGCATCAATTCCTTATTCACCCAAATCCACACACTATAACATAGTTGGGGGCTGGTCTGGGTTCGGGAATTTTAGATAACGTGATACTTTGTTTACTTCTGTAACTTGTAATTTTGGTGTCTGTGTTGTCAGTCTGTGGTATTGGCTATTTGGTGTAACACTTATGGGAACATTTTATAACTCATAGTGAAATAACAAAACAGTTAGTCTCTTAGAAAACATCAATCATCAAAGATGTCTTAAAATACCAATACAATTCGGCGTTCTTGCGCTCACCTCTGTCAAAACTGAAATTGAAAGCCATTGTGTCCAATTAACCTTTGAAACTTTCTCGAAATGTATTTCAAATTCTGCAATTAGTCTCCACAGCTCCAGGCAGCGCCTCTCTGTCATTCTCACTCCGTCAATAACTGAATGGCTAAACATGTTGAGTAAAAAATCTATGCAAACTGCCACAGTGAAAAATAAACTATGAATGTACTCCCTTTTCTCCCCGGATGTTTAATGACATATTGATTTAGCCTAGGTAAAATTTACTCCGATGTTGTACTGTATTTCTTATTGTTAGCCATTAGCTTTTGTGGGTTTGGTTGGTATTTTGTCTCATGGCACATTTGTTAATTAAATTCCGACAGTGTCATTGCTTTAATGACGTGACAACTGTTGTGCGGTAGGATTCATAGAGGTCAAAGGTCAATCACCGGCACTTTTTCAAATTAGCTCTGTGATTTAATATGTGGCTTTTTTGTAACCATTCATCACTCCAGCATACTGTAAGTTCATGCTAATAACCATTGGTAAACCGTAGAAAAACGTATCTGCTGATGAAAAGTCTCTGCTGATGAACGTTTCAGCATTTAACAACTTCGCTATTACGAATGTCATTTCTGACCAAGAACATAGCACATTAAATACTGTATTAAAAGTTTGGTCTGTTTTAAGTGTGCAGAGACTTCTTTCTACAGTTTGTATACAGCATAAGCCTCATCATTCTCTTGCACCTTAGGAACGTTGCTGTTGTGCAGCAGATGCAGCTGGCCGTGTTCTAGACTACCTGTCTTTCATTGTCTCGTACTCTCCCTGTCATGAATTACCTCGCCACTACGGCAACTCTTCAGGTCAGTGATCTTCAGGTCAGAAGGATGATGCCGGAGTTTCCGACTTGGAATTCCGAGTTGGATGACCGTTCAGAAATTTTTTTCCCCAGTTGGAGCTTGAGATTTCCAAGTTCCCAGTTGTCTTGAACGCGGCAATAGTCCTTTCAACTGCATTGGGAGATACCTTAGACAAGCATTACGTCTGTGTACAAAAATAGAAGCCAATCCAACAGAAATACATATAAATCAGGTGGAGTGTTTAAAGTGCTAACTTCTCAAGGTCAGTTAAGAGCAGTGCAGCAGTGCACCGTGGGGCTGTGGGGAGCACATTTCTCCACTACCCTTTTCTCTGCCAGACAGCACCTTTCTGATGGATAGATCAGTCACGCTGCAATGCGCTATACTGCACCCTCCTGCTGGCACCATACCTCCCTCCCCGACCCCCCCCCCCCCCCCCCCCCCCCCCCCCCCCCCCCCCCCCCCCCCCCCCCCCCCCCCCCCCCCCCCCCCCCACACACACACACTCACATACACACACTCTGCAGCCAGTCAAACTCCCAGAGAAAAGGGAAGGATGGCGTGGGACTCAGAGGAGAGGTGCAGAGTCTGTCACAGGAAGCCTTGTAGAGTCCAAAGCTTTATGATGCACTACCAATTACACTGCCCCCTTTTTACTTTTATGACCGAAGACATCGGTTGCCTCTGTTTTCACGCCCTGATTAGTATTATGATTCAAGGAAATGGATGGACCGCAGTGTCCAAAAGGGTGCTAGATGTAACAGTGCTGTAATTCCTCAAAAGTCTCATGCATTATGATGCTAACCCATCACTCTCTAACAGGAGGGAGTGCATTCTTCTTAGCTGTGACATATTCGTTCTCAGCAAGTACAGAGACATCACTCACGCTTCTCCTATACAGCCCTCTCTCTGCCTATCTGTGAGGCTGTGACAGACATGTTTGATGGGCCATGTATATATATGCATTCGTGAAATGGTAGGTGCTTTGTGTTTGTTTTGCATGGCCACTGATGTGATTGATTTGCATTATAATTACATCGGAGTGGATGGTGACGAGATGATATGTCCTTTTTACAAATTGACGGCTGGTTTCACACGTAGTTATTGTCATTTATTGTACATTTGTACACATTGCAACATTTTTCTTTAGCTACTGTAACCATGTATTCAGACTTGCTTCGAACTTTGCCTGCTTTGATAGAGTCATAACAGCAAAAATGTACCACCAATTGTACTTCGAAACAGGAAGTACTCTAGAGGTTGACGAAAACCCATAAGTAAAGGATACATTGACTGTGACTGTGAACCCCATTTCTTACTCAGTAAAGGAGGTACAGTAAAACTTTTATGCTTATCTGAACTGAATTACATTTAGCTTTTGCAATTCGGTTTTTATGAGCACTTGCATTGCACTGCTGTGATCATTCCAATGAAAATGAAGGGTAATTGAATGAATAAATCAAGTGTGAGCACATTGAAGCAGTTTGCACTCAGCATTCACGACACAGGCAAACACACACACACACACACACACACACACACACACACACACCACACACACACACACCACACACACACACACACACACACACACACACACACACACACACACACACACACACACACACACACACACACACACACACACACACACACACACACACACACACACACCCACCCACCCACCACACCACACACAACCAAACAGAATTTATATATACTACCCCATTGTGTGTGTGTGTGTGTGTGTGTGTGTGTGTGTGTGTGTGTGTGTGTGTGTGTGTGTGTGTGTGTTTATGTCTGTTTGTGTATGAGCTGGTCTAGGAGCTGGGCAAGCATCCTGACATTGATTTATTAATTTGCTTCTTGCAATAACTGAGGATATTGTTAATGGCCCCACCCATAAATCTAAGTTATTACACAAAATTCATAGAGCACTGGGGGAAATTGACATCGTGATGCACGATCTTGACTTTTCCATCGGCGACCTGAGCTGAAGAGCGTGTGGTGAAATTCTCTTTGCTTTGTGAAACCGGCGTAACCAAGTAAGCCGAGTTCAGTCCATCTCCTCACGCTCGCGAGTGTACCGAGCAGCAAATCGAATAGAACCTGGTAAGCCCTGTCTCTTCGGCAACATACATCCCGACGATGAAAAATGTAAATGTCACTTCACGGCAAGTTCCACTTTCCAAAAGGTTACTGCTGAATCTCAATTAATTGAAATGCAAACTGAAATCGAATAAAAAATATATAATAGTATTTGTCACATGAGCCATAGAACTGGTGTAGACTTTACAGTGAGGCGCTTGCTTACGAGCCCTTCCCAGCGATGCAGAGATAAAAAAGTATTATTAAAAAACTAGTAACACAAGAGGAATAAAATAAAAAAACACAAGAATGGAGCTATATACAGGAAGTACCAGTACCAGACAAATGTGCAGAGGTACGAGGTACTTGAAGTAGATATGTACATGAAGACAGGGTAAAGTGACTAGGCAGAGACTGGGGCAGAGACTTAAGCACAGAAGGGAAAACAAAACCAAAACAGTCGGGAAATAAAACCAGCACTTTTCGTCAGTTCCCTTGTATTTCACGTATGAGACATCTTATCCCCACATTACCCAATACTACAAATCAAGGTCATCATTAGTGTGCTAACAAAGGCTAAGAACCATTGCTAGAATCACCCAATCAATCATCTTTTTACTTTTGCTTGGCTTAGCGATCGCCTATCACCGTCCCCTTTAGCTGAAATTCTGCCTGGCCGCTATCTCTGTCACCATGATGAAGTACACAGCTTTGAATTAAAGTTGAGATTGATCTCCTTCAGGTACTATTTTTTCCCTAGGTAATGTATCACACGTTTGACACTCCTCTTTGTCTTGTCTTTGGGGGTAACTGGGCCGTGCTTTGCTCCCCTGTTGTGTTTCAGGGTGTCTGTAGCGGCAGCTCTGCAGTCATTGTTGTTTGCTCATTCCTTCCAGTGTGAGTGGCATATGGGGAAATGGGTCCAGAGAGCATCAAATGCTCTCAAGTCCTCCTGAAATGACAGCATTTGTTTTCCCAGCATCTTAAAGTGCTCTTGAACAGGCCCTTTGTGAACATTGTTTGTGAACATTGTTGTTTAAACTGTGCGTTAGTGCTTTTTGAAGTCATGAATGGATGACTGTTGTCTACCCTTTAGCTGAGTTTCGTCTAGGCCAGGGGTTCCCAAACTGTTTCACTCAAGCCCCCCTTCCAGCAGGGGAACAGCCCCCCCCCCCCACCCCCCCTTGTTCACATGCGCCACGTCTAAGAACTGTTCATGACAAAAACGGTTCACACCCCTCTTGTTGGTGGAGAGATTTTATAGGTTTAAAGCTTATTTCCTGCAATTCTACACATTTTGCCATGTGTAATGTGTATTCATGTGATATTTGAGTGACTCAAACATTACAACTAAATCTATGGGCTAAAAAACCTAGCTAAAAAATGTTAGCTGACATGGGCTAGTTTATCTGGACATTTCTGACAAAGTATGCAATGACTGACATGACATGATAATTTCAAAATTGCACATTGTGCAGTCTACTATTACATCTTCCAAGAGTAAGTTAAAATATTTTAAAAATAACAGTTTGGGAACTACTGGTCTAGGCCCTTAAAGGCCTAATATGTCATTTCAGCTGCCCAAACTTGCCACCTGGTTTGTTAAGCTAAGGACTGGGGTTGGTGAGTATGTATCATTAAAGACCACCGAACAGCAGGAAATCCTACCGATTTTGCCTGGGCATTGCCACTACGTGGATAATTGTATCTACAACCCTTAACAACTGTTAACCCTGATTAACATTGGTTAAGTCGTGGACAGCCGAGCAGCAACCTTGGAGTGCATTGGTGACTCAACACACAGTACAGTCGCCACTCCACAATGTTTAAAACATAATTTGTCAGAAAAATCCGAAAAGACAGATGGTAAGCTTTGAACAAAACCCTCCACCAAGCAGAGTTCAAAATCTCTTCCTGAGGGCCATAGGTACCGGCCAGTCTGCCAAATATCATTACCGGATTTCAGCGGAAGCATTTCCAAATCGCAGGCCATAATGTATTCAGTACTGCAGGGCACAGCAGAGGGATAGAAAAACTAAACTGAATCAAGAAAGCCTGGGGTTGTTTGTTCAGTTTCAGTTCAGTTTCAGCGTTGTATGCAACCCTTGTCATTCCAGGAATGATTGAGCCTATGATTAGAGAAATGCTATTTTCAAAGTTAGGGTAAGAGAGCAAGGCATGGGGTTGTGTTGCTTGTATTTCCAATTATATATGATCATTTTGAACGTTGTCGAGAACTCAATGATAAATCACTACATTGCTAATGATGCCGACACAACTCCCTCACTGCTCAAATTGTTATCTCTCATAACACAATGAGAAGGGCTCCCAATGCATCATCAGAGGGTGGAGTCAGCAAGCAACTCTAGATTACACAATGTTTTCAATTGGCCTCATTTAGCCCGACACTCAAATTCACAAAGTAGTTTTGTACTACATTGTACTTCCTGCACACCATTTGAAGAGAACATTTTTAAAGGAGCCAGAGTCAAGCAATGAACATCTAGCCTGAAATCAATTTAACAATGTTATCCTAGAGGTAAGAAGTCAATGAGCAGTGTAAGCAATGATTCAGGAGCATTAAAATGAGTTAAGTGCATGGCAAACCTCAGATTCATGTTCCGTAATTCATAATGCAATTACAGTATTAGTTCCACTTTAAAAACTTTGTCACGCTACCCAAATTGTGCCGCGACATTATCTACCGCTAAAGGCGACCTGCAACTGCTAAAATATTATCTGTCGAGAGGGTTTATAGAGTTATCAACCTCAATATTATTATTATTCTCTCAATGTCTGTGAAGGACATAGAGTACTTCTTCAGGGTGATCTTTTGATGTCAATTTCTTCCTCACATAACCAGATTTTTATGGTAAAGTGGAATATTCTCAGTGACTGACATACTGTACAGTACCTGGCTTATTAATGAAAATTACATTCGGTACATGTCACCCAATGACAAGTCAGGCCTCCCCTCAAAGAGATCTCTGTGGGTTATAACAATTACTCAGTTTAATATTATTTATTATTGAGTCTTCTGCAAATACTGTATATCATTGAGTTTAGAGGCCTAAATTAAACCACTGGTGATTACTCATTACTTGCATCATTAGTAGAAGTGTTGGTGATGGTGGTGGTGAAGGCAGTCCAAATACTATTATTTAGGGAAACAACACAAATACATGTTGAATAACTCAGCTATTTTCTGAAAAGTTTTCGGATCTTGGCTCTCACTTGGAGTTATTGACATCAGCCTGGGAGGGAAAGGAACAGGGCACATTGAGTTACTGATCTATTGGTATAGCCAAGTGCTTATCTGTTCAGCTTAATGGAAGATACAAGCTGCACATTCCCCAAAAGACGGAAAAGGCGAATACAATAACCAAAAAGTGGATTAAAGGGTGTAACCTTTCGAAACCCTTGAGCTAGAAGCCCCCAGGAACACAACTATAATCGTTTGAGATTAAAGCTGCTCTGAGATAAATAGATAAAAGAACAGACAAACGCATACTTGTCAGTGGTTTGGTGAAAATTGCACTGGAAAAATACAAAGGCAACACAGGTATGTAGGCAGTTATTTTTTCTATATCTCTCTGAGTAAAGCCACTTGAGGGATACTTAGGCCTTGGTCGAGTTGAAGGTGAATGTGGATTGAGACCAATGATTTATATTTACACTAGATGACTAACAAGGGGCACTGTTTTAAAGCCATGGCACCTCCATCTTGGCACTATTAATGTCCACATTTGTTTTTGCCACGTTTATTATATTACAGGCACCTTAATGCATACTTTTAAAGTATATGTGAGGTAAACATTTAAGAAATGAACAAATATATAAAAATACAAATAAATTGAAAGGACTATTGTTATTGTCCCCACTACAACAAAAAGTACTTAAATACATGTCATTTATCCTTGAAACAGTTCAATTGAAATTGAATTTAAATGTTATAAATAAATTACATGTATTTTAGGCCTTATGTTTACCTGCAATTGTTCCTTATTGTAGGCTACTACCACTTTTAGTCTTAATCTTTACTACACTACTCACTGTTCAGCACATGACCTCACATGTGAATCCTTAAAGAGATGGGTGGGGCTGACTTAAGAGGGTGTGAACAATGCTGAATGGGTGTAGACAAAGGAGAGCTCTCCAGTCGGTAACAAAACTTTCAAAGGCCCTTTTCTCAAAAGTGAGTTTACAAGTTGATCAACTTTCAAAGCAGAATTACTTTCCCATTGTTCCTCAATTGCAGTGTATGATATACCATTTTGTAGCTCTGAGTCTCTACTTTTATCCAATGTACATATTTTTTTAAATGCTAATTTTGCTACATAAGACCGATTTGAGCTGGTCAGTCACAAATGCTGTAGAGTTCCATTCATTCAATGGACGACTGCTCCATCTGGGGATTGCCAATATGGCTGACCGGTGGCTTTAAAGCCTCTCATAGGCCAATACACAGCATCAGCAATCCAAGGTTTATATACACTATTGGCCGAAACCCTTCCTGTCTTTTCAGGTTCTGGGCTATTGCTCAGAAAGAGCAAAAATCATGTTGAAAAAAACCCTGATAACACTGTGTTGAAAAGGATTCAAATGACAAAACCTGGCCTTCATCATTTCCCCCTCAAAAGCTTTTTGCTGTCAGACCTGGCCTTGTTTGTCACATAAAAAGTGCCTCTAACTTTTGCGGCACTTTAGAAAAGATGGATTCACAGAGGACCATGGATAGTGGAAGGTAAAAGCTGCTGCAGTGGGCCACTGCTGCGATGGTAATGTATTTACTCTGCCCTGCCGTGCCGCCATTTCCCTAATGTGCAAGGTAGAGCCCAAAATGTCTAAGTAAACCTTTGGGCTTAAGTGAATGTTGGCAAAGGGGGCTCCTTCTCTGTGGGAAACACCATTATAACCAGTGATGCATAAGAGGAGCTGGAGAGTGTCTTAGGGAAACTCAACAAATACTAAGAGTGCATGGTGCTACTTCCTGTATGTGGCAGCTGCATCTATGCCCCATCTACACACCAGTACAGGAGTATTGGGTTCAGAAAAGGTGAAAGAGGTGTACTGAAAACAGTATGAATGTCTTGTGAGTAAAACAAATATTTTTTATTTAAGCTTTATTTAACTAGACAGTTAAGAACAAATTTTTATTTACAATGACGGCCTACCCCGGCCAAACCCTTCCCTAAACCGGACGATGCTTGGCCAATTAATGAAGCAGACCAGATACATTGGCTTGAGCCTGATTATCATCTTGGGGTACAATACAAACATGGGGATGATGGGGTTATGAAATATGATGGAAATGTATTGAAAATACCTACCCTTGTGCATATGGAGCAGCATTGAAAGAACAGACAGAGAAAGCTTGTTATGGCCTCTGTTCTCTTAGCTCTGATCCAACTTTAATTACATTGAAACTGACCCTTTGCCTCTGTGTAATGAACTGGAGCGTAGCTCGAAGCGCACAATTAACCATGATCAATACATAATTCATGTTGGAACATGGTAAAATATGGCGTATTTGCCAAGTTAGAGGCTGGGTTTGTGTGGCATCCACAGCCATTTGAAGGCTGTAGTATGCTTGAGATTAACCTGATGGGAGAAATATTCTCTGACACGTCTGTGTCTGAGGCAGTCCTAGATGCTAGAACACACTTTGTATATGAGTCATTAAAATTGTCGATGGTATCCCTGATGGTATAATTAATCCCAGCAGTGAGACCTGGAGTTGTCAAGCATATCTGAAGATCTGGAGTTCAATTTTACGTGTCCCATCTATGCTACAAGAGACCCTTGTACAATTTGATAGTAAATAGAAGGCCCCATTTGGGTGTCATATATTGCAATCCTTTTCATATGCCCTCTTCAGTTCTAGTAATGTGAGTGCTCACTCAGATAAGGACGTACAACTCATTTAAAAATGCACATAAGGCTTGATGGTGCCATGTTCCCCTTTGCGTCGGGGGTAAAAAAGAGATGAAATGTATGTATTTCAGTAGGCCTTGTGTGTCGGCTCTACTTGGCTTTTATCCCACAGCGATAGACACGGTGAAACATTGGGATCAGGTCTGAACTGTGGCATGAAGCTGTAATTATTAGTGATCCATCATCAGTGGATATATACTTTGCATTTGGGAAGGAGTTAGGCAAAGCAAACATTCGAAAAAATACTTCCGATAGCAATGATAGGGAGAATAGAGAGAATATTAGATTCTGTTTTAGTTGCTCACCAGAAGGGGAAGTCATTAGCATTAAGACAAATGATTATTTAGCCTGATGTTTCATTGTGGGAACACTTGGAGCGGCTTTATACGCTGCCCCTAATCAAGCAGTGCATCAATTCGTTTCCAAGTCCAGGCTGCTACATAGATGTGAAGGGAGACCCAAACTTCATAAGCTCTGCTATGACTTGCGCCAGCATGCGCTGTCAGTCAATGGTAGAACCCATTTATTCGTTTTAAATCATTGAATATATAATAGTCCTGTTGGTACACATGACACTTGAGGACACACGTTCCTCTGAAAAAGCATCAGTTTCAGTATATTTTCCCAGCGCCCATTGTGGTGATTGAGGGGAATCCCAGAGAAAAGGGGAAGAAGGCTCACCAGGTGGGAAGATTAAATCATACAATGTATGTTGGTGGTCACATTTTGATGAGGGCTGCAACCCCTGCAGAAAAAGCGAACACAGGTTACAAATAACATGAATAGACACTGCAATAGATAACATTGACTAATACCACGTGCTGCCGGAGGGGGATGAACTACCGCGCTCTATGATCAAACATTTATCGACTTCTCTCTCTCACCGGGGAATAAGCCGCTTCTCTTGCTCGCCCATTACTCCAAAACCCAGACCTTGGGCTTACCGCCGCGGCATATTTCAACAGACCTGATCATATTTTACTACTTAACGTTGTAGCACGATTTCCATAGCATAATTGCCTCAGTGGGTAACCTCATCAGTCGCCCGTTCTGCCCCTGCGAGCCCCAGCAGCATGGCATGGATCATTCCTGCCAGAGTGAGCACCGGGCCTGCCATCAGTATGTGCCACACGTCGTCCCATGCGGGCCTTTTAAGGTGACAGTCTCAGCGTATCTCTGGCTCCTTCTCTTCTTCACTTCCTTAATTTATGCCCTGCTCTGGCGTTTGCTCAGCAGGAGTCTCAATATATCCTTTTACCGCTCAGAGTAAACACAGGAAAATGGATGCGTTTTTCCTTGTGCACACATTATCTAACCCTCCTCATGAATTAATTTTAAATGCCCTGGCTAAACTACATGGAGAAATGTAATAAGAAACCAGGTGTGAATCATAAAAAAAGGTATGGCCCAGAGATATGAAGCAAATGCAGCATGATGTATTCTGGCACATATCATCATATTTGGAATGTTGCAAGAGCATAAATCTCACTGTAACATGGAAGAAATGTATGCTGCTCATCCCCTGATAACCGCACCATCATTCCATGCCTCGCTGCAGATAAGATCTTCAAACAACTACATATACAGCTTACCTGTCAGCGCTCCCTCAACTTGACTTCATCTTGAATTATTATAGCTCCGGAGCCATTCGAGGCTCAGAGGAATACATTTGATCGAATGGTCTGAACTCAGACCCTGGTTAATAGATGTAATATGTAATGAAAGAGTACAGGGTTGGTTGAGTTGAACATATCTCACAATGGATGCGACATAAAATAGTTTAAAAGACACAAAAATACATACTGTGACACTGACCCTTTTGGAGCTATTTATGTAAGGATACGTGTGGTGGAACTGTACCTTGAATTCTGGTAAAAGGACTTCACAATGAAGACTTTACCAAAGCCTATAGCGGTGCTGCTATTGTAGTCATGTATGAAATGTCACAATTGGACAAAAGCAGCCTTCAAGTAGTTCATACAAATGCCATAAAATACTGTTTTTTGTATTTTGTTCTTACATGGAAGCCATGGAGAGCCACTGTCATGAATTTATAAATGCTCAAAGCTTTGACAAGATAGAATACAGTGAGGACATTTCAAAAGTGTGGGTCAATCGTTTCAGCAATTCGTAATTGCCAATATTGCATTTGCCTGTATCTGTACGTTTTATTGAGGCAAAGGTACCGTAGACTCGACTCAATCAAGGGGATTAATGAATGTTTTCAACAGTTTTTTGTTGTTACATTTATGCATGTTTTTATGTATTTATTTTTAAACCTTTGCTATTGACATTTGATATCTTCTTAGAATGTAATCTTATCCCAGGGGCTGTCTGGTCAGGTCTAAGATAGCCCTAAGATCTACTACATTAAGTCTACATTTATGGTCAAGAGTTCATGTTCCTTCTACAGTCAGTATGTTGTACATCTATTTGGGTGTAGCATTAGATGCATGGTCACTCATTAGCAGAAGTCTTCTGCATATTAAGAGGGAGGATTTCATGACTTCATAAGATTTATGAATTCCCTTGTAACCGATAAGTATGGAGACCCTGTTCTTTCAATCTGTCTTTCATGTATAGGATCAAATACTTTCAATTTTAGAGGGTAAAAAGTTATGCATCTATAAAACTTTCGCTTTGATGAGCTTAATTTATCTCAGAGAGGAGGACATTAAAAGAGTTTGAATGTCATAATACTTTGCCCTTCCACTTGACAATCTAGGCCTATCTGGACATTTCTCCTGCATTCTGGGCATTAACTGATAGCAAATTTTTGGGGGTGATTTAAGGCTCCTCACCAAGTGCCTTGAATCACAAATTAATCTCCGATGACTGAAATTCCATTAAAGTTTGATCGTTATTGCTGTATTATTTAATGCGGCGAGCGCATTCACCTTCAATGTAGCACCCCTTTGATGTCCTACGTTCAATATCCCCCCCAGATCTAACATGTATATTTTCAAGGATCTTCCTATGAATTGTGCAATCATTATCATCATAATTCTAGGACTTTGACATAAAAGTGTCCGGTGAACATCCCTAAATAAAAGTGACGGGCTAGCTAAACATTTTAGTTGAATAATTGATACCTCTTTGTGAAGTTACAGCTCTAAGCGGGCCACATTTACTGTAAGTAAGTAGTCCAGAGTAACACTATGTAATAGCAATAAGTATGGCAATCCTCGTACTTGTGTGTGGCCTAAGACAGTGGTTTTCAAACCTCTCCTTGGGGACACCCAGCTGTTCCATGTATTTGATCTATTTAGAGCTATGACACCTGATTCAACTTGTCAACTAATTATCAAGACCTTGATGAATTAGCTCAGGACTACAACAGCAATTGTGAAACATCTGGGGGTCCCCCGAGGAGAGGTTTGAAACCAACTGGCCTAAGATATCTACTGTACTGTAGCGGGTGTCTACAAATTTGTATTGTACAGTCTAACAGTCTCTTATTATCAAGGGATACTGATGAAGAACAAAGCATTGCTCCTTAAAGGACCTCGTCACAGCTTCGTCATGATGGAATCCTATTATTGGGTGCATGAATGAAGGAGGATGAAGTTGCCCCTGTACGTCCCCTTTGGATTTGGAGTGTGTAAGTTGATCCTAGATCTGTTCTGTGCCTAAGGGGGCAATTTCTACCCGGACCTGCTTGGATGAACTTAGGCAGAAGGTATATGGGGAGTACTGGTGTCTATTCAAAAGACAGGCAGGTTAGTGTATCTGGCATAGTGTCTGACCTTTATTGCTCTCTCTTTGGCATTTATGACAGAGCTGTAAAGGTTATCCACCCTGCCAGCATTTCACAGACAAGCAAGAGGCTTCCTGGGACCCGAGCAAGAAGGAGGTTTCCAAGAAAGACCAGAACTAGTATACCATTCATCTAGGATTCCACGCATGAGAATGAGAGATAGGGAAGGATAAGTGTATCTAGCTAACAGATCAATCATAGACTGTCATTATCTGTAATTATTAGCACTTGCTGCACTGTAAGGTAGCATTACACTCCTGTAAGTCATGCTTGTAATAATCTCTTGTGGATAAATTCACGTGTAAACGGCGACTTTGTACAAATTTTACTTCTGGGTAACCAAGATTATGCTTGTAATAGTTATTTCTCAAAAAACACTAATTTTCACAATCAATGTTTACGTCCTCAAAATGCAGAGGATGAAAAAATGTGTAACACTTCCTTCCGTATGTTCCAATGTGACGAAGACACATGCATAGGCATGTCTTAACTGTGAGGCCAATGACAGGCATTAATCAATAAAGCATTGGTGACAGTGTGTCGCGTGGCACCTGTCGTGCCCTATAATCACAGTCACATGACTCCTTTATTCACTGCACAATATCACTTGATCTTTTCAGGAGAAGTAAGAATTCTGCACCTTCAAAGTGAGTATGCACAGAGCAACTCAAAGGAAGGAAAAACAAGCAGATAGATCTATAGTTTTGACGTTCATCAGATTGGTGCTGGCTGGACGAAAAATGAAAAACACCCTTCTCACTCTAGAGAGGCACCAATCCTGGCCTTATCTCGTCTAGGGCACTGCGAGATGAAACGTCCCAATATGCTTTCATCAATGCGGGTGTGTTTTTTTAGGAAGGGAACTCTTACTATAAAAACCTCGGAGGGTATTTTCAGTTCTGGCTGCAGAGAAAGTGCAGTGAACCCCTGTAGCATCAGAGAGAGGATGTCTTTGTAGTAAGCCATCAGGCAAGCTGAATAATGACGGGTCAGGCTTTTCTGTGGAGCGATGTCAGGCCTTCCTGTCATGGGATAGAGGAAGCTCCCTGAAGAGCAGACTTCTCATCCTGAACTGGGGGAAGAACTAGAGTGGTGAATCATACTGTGGGAACACAGAGAAAATATGTTATTCATTGACAGTACATGGATGAGTAGGTAGGTGCAATTGTTTTTGACCGTATGGCTAGGACATGAATGAAGATGCTTGCTACTGTAGACACACTGCAGTTTACCCAGCCAGTTACGTTAAAACAGGGAAAATATGTCATGTTAAAATGCTTGACTCAGTACAATGCCCTTGTGTTGAAGATGACCAAGACAGCTTTGCTAACATGATATGGAAATATTAATTTTACTTGAATGAACTGAAGACCATGTTTTTTTCGAAATGTTTTTTTTTTTTTTTTTTTACCTTAATAGGAAATGTCTACAGAAGGTGCAATGTCTGAAGAGCTGTTTTCACTGGGTAAAATGGCCTAGGCTGAAGTTTAGCAGCGACAGAGTTGACAGAGTGAATATTGATAGCTGGTAGACAGAGAGCTGAGGGCAGCATGCATAATCATTTCTCCTCCAGTGCCATTGCACAGACTTTTAAGCCTAACCAATACAAAAACACAGTGCTGTTTAGCGTTTTAGTGATTTCTTTTGGGGATTCTCGTGCAATGTTTCTTTTCATGCACTCGAAACAGCTGATAAAATATTTTACTTGTTTCATTTAGCTTTTCCCCATGTCAATTGTTTACTTAAAAGCGTACGGTGCTCGTTGCTAGTAACACTATGAAGACTGTTGTTTTGAAATGGAGACACCCACATCAGACTTACATGAAAGAGGGCAACTTTGCATTGGGGAAGAACTATGGCGCTGGTTCAAAACAATGAATTATGCATGAAATGTTTAAAGAAACGCTTTTAGTTTAAGTGTTTCGAGAGTATTGGTAATAGTCTCAGTGACTGTGCCCTTGTTGCAGATTTTTCTTTGAACCATGAGATGCCACAAACACTTTGGGATTAACATGCCTGAAGGATTTCCCCATTTTGTGTTGATTCCATCAAGTGGAGCCTCACAACACAGTTGGAACCACTTTTAACATCCTGCATGTGATGTCTCTATTTAGTTGTAAGGTGCACAGTGTATAAGTTGCTGACTGCAGAACAACCAGTGGCTCCACTGTGTGCACTGTACATAATCATCCAGTTTATCAGATTTTGGTGCCCCGAAATCACTCTCACGTCTTGTTGGGAGCCACATGAAGTTCTAGTATCATTAACGTTAATGTCAAAGTCTACTTCTTAGTGCATCACCACTGACTGTTATTGTTGTCTTTGAATCTCAGCTACTTGTCCCCAAATGGATGAAAAACAGGAATCAAAACCAGAATCAGCAGATATAAAATGAAAAGTTCTTCCAGAATGAAAATTATTTGTAACCTACTGCAAACTTCATAAAGATTTAGGAAAACAAAAAAGTATCTTGCGAAAAGCTACATACCATAAAAAACCTTGACTTTCACAGCCTTTCTTTAATGCCTACAACACATGCTTTCATATGCCCGCCTTGAGATAGATCACACAGAGTCAGAATCTCATTTTGTCTCCTCTTTTATCTGAAGTACAATATCAACTACAAGGAGAACATGAAAGCACAGAAGTTCCAGAACAACAAATGTGGACACAACAACAACACATTCACAGAGCTGAAGTTTCATGTTTCAAATGTGAGGCCACCTGTGATCTCTCCTTGCTGTGCTATACTGTACGTCACAGTCAGCATTCAAAATGATCTCTTCATTTACTAATTTCCGGGCCTTAGCGGAACAGCACATTTGATGAATCTAATGGAAAGAAACATCAAAATGCACCCACAAACAAAAACAAACCCGCTACCATATTTTACTTTTATTTAACCTTTATTTAGAAAGGGCTTTCAAGAAACAATTATGTGACTATGTCTTAGTCCTCATTTTAAGTGATTACAAAACCGTCAATGGATATGACCTTGATAATACTTCAGTTTACGTAGAATATTTGGCAGAAGTAGTTGAAGGCATAAATGATGGTTCAAATAGATACCATGAGACAAGACAGTTGTAGAACAAAGATTGATTGATCTGAACTCCCTAGCTTTAGAACTCAGTCAGCCTGCTACAAGATTCAACATGTCAATCTTTCCCGAAAGACGAGACAGTTTCATCCAACCAATTCCATTAGCTTGCTAGCTAGCTGGATAACTTTAACTGACAATGTTCGCAAGCAGTAAATGAGGTGATCTGGTTTGCTAGAGAGCTGGTTATAGCTAGCTCACTTAAGCTAGAGCGTGCGTTCACAATGTTTACTCTGAGCTACACTATAGAACACAATTCTGTTCTTTCAAGATGTTTTGGCTCGTTTCATGGTGATCGTTTGATCAGGTCGGCTTTAAGATGTCTTGCAACTTGCAGACAAAATCCTCACATTGCCCAGTACACTTTAGACCAACAGACTACAATCCACTTGATTTGAACTAGACCATTGATCTCACATCTTCAGTTTGAGAAGTTTGCTCGGTCTCTTGACAACAGCACAACAAGTTGGACCATGTGGTACTGCCATTGATTATGCCTCAAATCAGAAGACCTAGGTCTCTATCTGGGAAAAACAATCAATGTAACCAATAACCATAATATATTTATTTAGGATACATATTGCAGAATTCATCAATAGAGCTGATTTTTCTGTTGAAAGCTTAAAGATTTCATTAGGGCCTTTCCTGGTTTATGCTAGCAGACTGTTACTCGAATACATCATAATATGTCTCTGGAAGTTGGTAATAATTACATAGGTCTATTCTAACAAGAAAATCATAGAAAATAGATGATTTCTCAGTGGAGAGATATAAACAAAAACCAATGAAGTATGAAAAGCTGAATGCTGCAGATTTTCATAGTAAAACTGATATTCATCTCAAAAAGACATCACATGTGTCAGTTGTCCTCACTCAATATTTGCACATTGGCACATCTGGATAATTCAATCCCTTGTGGCCTTGTGGCAATATCCGTATTTCAGCACGTAATTAAAACCCTCATTGGTTTAATTTACTCTGAGTTGTTTGTGTTCATTTGTGCATAATGACCGGAGAGGGCTCTAGGAAGCATCCACAAACATAAATGTTGAGTGGAACTTGTTGTTGGAAGCTGCTGTTCATTTGTTCCACCTGTGAATTTCCCAGGGGTCAGAAACTAATGAGACAGCTAGCTCATCAGTATCCTTTCCCTGGGTCTGGCTACACGTACCGTCTGTTGCGGGGGAACCTCGATGAGGGCAATGAAGCTGTCTCAGATTCCTTCATAGTTGAATGTGCGTCCTGCTGCACTGACAGATGAAAGCCGGAGTGGTACTGACTCAAGGCGTGTGTTGTGATGTTGTGGCCAGGGATGGACTTCAAGAGTGGTGCAGACCCCCAAATCTGGGAAATATGGCTGGCGTGGTCTACAGCAGGGTGTTAACTCTGAAGGGGGGAATATATCTAGCGAGTGATGCTTTTATACAGGACAATGTACTGCAGCAAGAGATAGGTTAAGAGGAATATCGAGCTGAAGACTTGCTCATTGCCTAATGATGCCAAGACATCCAATGAATGACCAACTTGTGTCATAGACAATTACAATATACAGTAAACCAACATACAGCAGTTAACAACCACAAATGACTTGTTGTTCAGCTGGGTGATTCTCATAACCAATTCAGTTACAGTGCCTTCAGAATGTATTCACAACCCTTGACTTTTTCCACATTTTGTTGTGTTAAGCCTGAATTTAAATCGATTTTGTGTCACTGGCCTACACATAATACCCCATAATGTCAAAGTGGAATAATGTTTTCAGGAAGGTATTTATAAAAAATGAAAAGCTGAAATGTCTTCAGTCAATAAGTATTCAACCCCTTTGTTATGGCAAGCCTAAATAAGTCACATAATACGTTGCATGGACTCACTCAGTGTGAAAAAAACCTGGCTCAGTATGCTTTCCAACAGACACTGGGAGACAAATTTACCTTTTAGCAGGACAATAACCTGGAGTTGCTTACCAAGATGATGTTGAATGCTCCTGAGTGGCCTAGTTACAGTTTTGACTTAAATCGGCATGGAAATCTATTGCAAGACTTGGAAATGGCTGTCTAGCAATGATCAACAACCAACTTGACAGAGCTTGAAGAATTTGAAAAATAATAATGTGCCGCTATTGTACCATCCAGGTGTGCAAAGGTCTTAAAGACTTCCCAGAAAGACTCTCCGCTGTAATCACTGCCAAAGGTGATTCTAACATGTATTGACTCAGGGGTGTGAATACCTACGTAAATGAGATATTTTCATTTTCGATAAATGTGCAACAAGTTCTATAAATATGTTTTCACTATGTCATTATGGGGTATTGTGTGTAGATGGTAGATGGGTGAGATTTATTTTGTTAATCCATTTTGAATTCAGGTTGTATCACAACAAAATGTGGAAAAAGTCAAAGGATATGAATACTTTCTGAAGAACACTAGCCTCTAAAAAATCCAATAACTTACTATCATAATAACCCATATGGAAAACCCACATGTGAAATTTCAATTGAGAAATCTTGTGAAAACGTTTTTGGAACACTTCACATGTGACATTTCACAAATGTTACATGTGAAAACGTGGTTTTGGAACACTCCATGTAAAAACATGTGAACACTACAGCTTATAAAGGCTTCCTAAAGCCTTCATAAACGCTACATAAATGTGTTACAAATCATCTATAACCGTATGTCACGCTTATAAAGGGTTCATAAATATGGCATAACGGTGTGACATTATCACCAATGTCAAATGTGACATAACCCACTAGGTCAAATATCACATAAAAATGTGCTTTATAAAGGGTGGCATAAGCACCCCTTAAAGGCCTTATAAATCATATTAAATTGAGACTTCACAAAGCATTTAGAAACCTGTCATGCATCTTGGTAGAGCATTGCAATGCCAGGATATTGGGTCGATTCCCAGGACCACCCATACGTAAAAATATATTCACGCATGACTAAGTCGCTTTGGAAAAAAGCGTATGCTAAATGCTATATAAATAATATTATATTTCACTAAAACATTTCTACGATGGTCCAACTTCTTTCCACATTGAGTGCATAGTCAATATTGAACCTGACCTCAAATTCTCCCAAAATGCTGTGCTGCCGGATGACACACACTCAGTCATGTACAACAAAAAACGTTGGCAGGGCCTTTTAAAATCTGTAAAAAATAAATAAAAAAGGGCTACTTCTGTTATTATTATTATTTATTTTTTCAGGTTTCGGGTTTCCCCCAGTTTTTTGTAAAATGTCACATGTGAAGTGTTCCAAAAACATGTTGTTTTCTCATATGAAATGGGGATGTCCCTGGAACAAACTGGGAACTAGACAAACATGCAGGAGACCATGACTGATTGAATTAATGTCAATTATAATATTCTCAATGACATTTGACACAGGGTTTTCACATGTGCTTAATGTTGTAACGTGTAGTTTTATGGTATCAAGTAGAAATGTTGCATCCCCATGTTTTCATGAGATCATGTTTTCACATACTCACATGTCACGTGTAGTTTCATGTTATCACATGTTGAAATCAGCAGGATAAATGAGCCAGAAATTGTAGTTTTTTCTAGGTGGCTCCCATTTTGGCTGTAGTGTTTCCAGCGCGTGAATAAGAGCGCGTTCTTTGGTATTTTACTCCGGTAAAGACAATAACGATTCTCCGTCTTAAATTTTATCGTTTATTTACGTATTAGGGTACCTAAGGTTTGATTATCAACGTTGTTTGACTTGTTTGGAAAGGTTTATTAGTAACGTTTGGGATTAATTTTGTATGCATTTTGATGGAGGGAAACTGGGTGGATTATTGACTGAAGAGCGCCAGCTAAACTGACATTATCGAACAAAAGGACCATTTGTGATGTAACTGGGACCTTTTGGAGTGCCAACAGAAGAAGAAGATCCTCAAAGGTAAGGCATTTATTATATCGCTATTTCTGACATTCGTGTCGCACCTGCCTGGTTGAAATATGTTTTTCATGGATTTGTATGCGGGGCGCTGTCCTCAGATAATCGCATGGTGTGCTTTCGCCGTAAAGCCTTTTTGAGTTCTGACACAGCGGCTGGATTAACAAGAAGTTAGGCTTTATTTTGATGTACTACACTTGTGATTTTATGAAAGTTAAATATTTATAATTCTGTAGTTTGAATTTCGCGCTCTGCAATTTCCCCCGGATGTTGGCCAGGTGGGACACTACCGTCCCATAAGAAGTTAAGCACCACCGCGACTTTGCCTTTGTCCATGTTGACCCCTCCTGGTGTCAGCACGAACCCTAGGAAGGTTACCCTAGTAACGTGAAAGGTGCTATGCTTAGCCTTGACATAATAATTGGAGGACCTGTTGCACATGCTGTACGTGTTCTGCAAGGGAGGGAGAGTAGATCCAGATATTGTCAATGTACACGATGAGGAACTGGTTGATCATGTCCTGGGAAACTTCATTCATGAAGGACTGGAGAATGCGGGAGCATTGGTGAGACCGTAAGGCATAACCAGGTATTCGTAGTGGCCCCTAGCGGTGATGAATGCCATCTTCCACTCATCTCCACTCCGGATACGGACCAGGTTGTAAGCACTACGTAGGTCCAGTTTCGAGTAGATGGTAGCCTGTCCAACTTGTTCTAGTGCGGCCGGAATCAGAGGAGGGAAGCGATTCTTGACGGTAAGGTCATTGAGAGGTTGGTAATCTATGCAGGGACGGAGACTACCATCTTTTTTTTTACCAAACAAAAACTGCAGTCATGGATGGACGGATGAATCCCATGTCGAGAGCCTCTTCTATATAGGTGTCCATAGCCTCATTCTCTGGGATGGACAAGGAGTAGATCCAACCCTTAGGGGGCGATGCCCCAGGAAGGAGGTCGATTGCGCAGTCCTCCGGGCGATGAAGAAGTTGAATGGACGCCTTTTTCTTGCTGAAGAAACTCAGGAACTGGGCATATACAGGTAGGATGTGGGTTGGAATGACAGACTCTGATCCTTCTATAGAGGTGGCTTGACAGGGTAGACTGAAGCAGTCCTTAAAACAGGTGGGAGACCATGACAGGAGTTCCCCTCGCCACCAGGAGATGGCAGGGCCGTGAAGGCTTAGCCAGGGGTGACCGAGGATTAGGGGTTCTTTAGGTGAAGACAACACCATTAACTGAATGACCTCAGAGTGAAGGAGGCCAATCTGAAGGGTGATACTTTCGGTCATGCGAGTCACAAGACCAGTTCCGAGATGTCCGTCCAGCGCATTAATCCTAAAAGGAGGATTAACAGGGATTAGTTTGACCCTTAACTGTTGTGCCAATTGTTCGTCAATGAAATGTCCTGCAGCCCCTGAGTCCACTAGTCCATCCACAAACGGAGTGGCCCCATTAGCAGAAAGAAGAGCTGGGATCCTAAACTGCCTTTTGGTAATGTTCAAAAACGTAGAGGTGCTTACCCGGGCGGAAGTGGAGGGGTTGTGGTCACCCCTTCACAGGGGCGAATCGGACAGCTATTGAGTAGGTGGTTAATTCAGGTGATTGGGATCTGGAGATTGAGCTGTGTTCAGGGGATCTAGGTGTTTGAGAGTGTGAGCTGGAAAGTGGGCTGGAAAGTGAGCTGTGTTCAGGGGATCTACGTGTTTGAGGGTTCGAGTTGGAAGCAGACGTTACAGTATCAAGTCTGCCCAAATGTGCCTATTTGGTTCATTGATACATTTTCAAGTTCATAACTGTGCACTCTCCTCAAACAATAGCATGGTATTCTTTCACTGTAATAGCTACTGTAAATTGGACAGTGCAGTTAGATCAACAAGAATTTAAGCTTTCTGCCCATATCAGATATGTCTATGTCCTGGGAAATGTTATTGTTACGTACAACCTCATGCTAATCACATTAGCGCACGTTAGCTCAGCTGTCCCGTGGGGGACACATCGATCCTGTAGTTAACCTGCAGCTGTAGAACTTTTTGAGGATCTGAGGACCCATACCAAATCTTTTCAGTCTCCTTTATGGAAAAGGTGTTGTCGTGCCCTCTTCACAACTGTCTTGGTGTGCATGATAGTTCGTTGGTGATGTGAACACCAAGGAACTTGAAACTTTCGACCCACTACACTTCAGCCCTGTTGATGTTAATGGGGGCCTGTTCTGCCCTCCTTTTCCTGTAGTTCACGATCAGCTCCTTTGTCTTGCTCACATTGAGGGAGAGTTTGTTGTTCTGGCACCACACTGCCAGGTCTCTGACCTCCTCCCTATGGGCTCTCTCATTGTTGTCAGTGATCAGGCCTACCACTGTTGTGTTGTCAGCAAACTTAATGAACATGTTGGAGTCGTGCTTGGCCACACAGTCATGGGTGAAAAGGGAGTACAGGAGGGGACTAAGCAAGCACCCCTGAGGGGCCCCAGTGTTGAGAATCAGCGTGGCAGATGTGTTGTTGCCTACCCTTACCACCTGGGGGCAGCCCGTCAGGAAGTCCAGGATCCAGTTGCAGAGGGAGGTGTTTAGTCCCAGGGTCCTTAGCTTAGTGATGAGTTTTGTAGGAGCTATGGTGTTGAAAGCTGAGCTGTAGTCAATGAACAGCATTCTCACATAGGTGTTTTTGTCCAGGTGGGCAGGGGCAGTGTGGAGTGCAATTGAGATTGCGTGATCGGTGGATCTGTTGGGGCAGTATGTGAATTGGAGTGGGTCTAGGGTTTCCGGCATGATGGTGTTGATGTGAGTCATGACCAACCTTTCATAGCACTTCATGGCTACCGACGTGAGTACTACAGGGCGGTAATCATTTAGGCAGGTTACCTTCACTTTCTTGGGCACCGGGACTATGGTGGCCTGTTTGAAAAATGTAGGTATTACAGATTGTCAGGGAGAGGTTGAAAATGTCAGTGAAGACACTAGCCAAGATGGTCCGCGCATGCTTTGAGTACACATCCTGGTAATCCGTCTGGCCCTGTGGCTTTGTGAATGTTGAACTGTTTAAAGGTCTTGCTCACATCGGCTACGGAGAGCGTGATCACACAGTCGTCCGGAACAGCTGGTGCTCTCATGCATGCTTCAGTGTTGCTTTCCTCGAAGCGAGCATCCAAGGCATTTAGCTTGTCTGGAAGGCTCGCGTCACTGGTCAGGTGGCGGCTGGGTTTGCCTTTGTAGGCCGCCTTTGTAATATTTTTCAAGCCCTGCCACATCCGATAAGCGTCAGAGCCAGTGTAGTAGATTCAATCTTGGTCCTGTATTGACACTTTGCCTGTTTGATGGTTCGTCTGAGGGCATAGCGGGATTTCTTATAAGCGTCCGGATTATTGTCCCATTCCTTGAAAGCGGCAGCTCTAACCTTTAGCTCGGTGTGGATGTTGCCTGTAATCCATGGGTTCCGATGACTGAGATGGTATACTCCTCAATGCCATTGGATAAATCCCGGAACATATTACATTTACATTTAACATTTAAGTCATTTAGCAGACGCTCTTATCCAGAGCGACTTACAAATTGGAAAGTTCATACATATTCATCCTGGTCCCCCCGTGGGGAATGAACCCACAACCCTGGCGTTGCAAGCGCCATGCTCTACCAACTGAGCCACACGGGACCGTATTCCAGTCTGTGCTAGCAAAACAGTCCTGTAGCATAGCATCAGCTTCATCTCACCACTTCCATATTGAGCAAGTCAGCAGGAATCAGGAGGATAGAATTATGGTCAGATTTGCCAAATGGAGGGTGAGGGCGAGCTTTGTTTGTGTCTCTGTGGGTGGAGTAAAGGTGGTGTAGAGTTATTTTCCTCTGGTTGCACATGTGACATGCTGGTAGAAATTAGGTAAAACAGATTTAAGCTTGCCAACATTAAAGTCCCTGGCCACTAGAAGCAATGCTTCTGGATGAGCATTTTCTTGTTGGCTTATGGCCTTATACAGCTCGTTGAGTGTGGCCAGCATCGGTTTGTGGTGGTAAATAGACGGCTACGAATAATATAGATTAGAACTCTCTGGTAGATAGTACAGCTTATCATCAGGCGAGCAATACCTCGAGACCTTTTAATGTTAGACATCGCACATCAGCAGTTATTAACAAAAAGTCACACGCCCCTGGTCTTACCAGAAGTAGCTGCTCTGTCCTGCCAATGCACGGAGAAGCCAGCCAGCTCTATATTATCCGTGTCGTCATTCAGTCACGTCTCGGTGAAACAAGATGTTACAGTTTTTAATGTACTGTTAGTAGTATAGTCTTAATCGTAGATCGTCCAGTTTGTTTTCCAAGGATTGCACGTTGGCCAATAATACGGAGGGAAGTGGTGGTTTACCTACTCGTCTGTGAATTCGTACAAGGCACCCTGCTCTTCCCATTTTCCTCCGTCTTTTCTTCACGCTGGTGACAGGGATTCTGGCCTTGTCTTGACAAAGCAGTATATCCTTTGCGTCTAACTCTATAAAGAAAAAATCCTCATCCAGTTTGAGGTGAGTAATCGCTGTTCAGCAACATAAGAACAATGCGAAAAACAGACAAAATAGCACAGTTGGTTGGGAGGTGGTAACGCAGGTGGTGTGGTCAGCGTTTTACAGGTGCATTACCACCACCAACTGGACTGCAGTGTGCACCTCAGTTCATCTTTCAATCAGCCATGTGGGTATATGCTCTTAAAAACCAATGAGGAGATGGGAGAGACGGGACTTTTAGCGCGTTAAGCATCACAAATAGTACCAAGATCTATTTTAGCGCCTGGCTACGCAGACGCTCGTTGACGTGCGGTGTGGGTGCAATAATTGAATAACATGTATGTGTACATTTACTTTGCTCGCGCACATGACGCGGGATGTGTGGTCAGCATGTAAGTATATCACGCTATATTACAATAAACATAAAGTTCAAATGCTGAGACCCAGAGACCAATGATTGAGAGCTTTTGAAGTGACAGGTTGGCCCGAAATCTGTAGCCTATCTCGGCTGCATTGTATCAGCACAATGGACATCGCCCTACACACTAAAGCAAGGCCGTTTTCGTAATGAATATAGACAAGATAGATAGGGTAATTCACCTATTTCAAACAGCCTATGTGAATGCAGCCGGACACACAGCTGTCTTACCAAAATAATGCAAACAAATGCTAAAATGAGTAGCCTGGTAAATTCATGCATGCAAACAAAAATACTTTATATCAGTTTGGCTTAGAATACCAACACAACTGTGAATGCGAATTAATGAATGCGAACAGAACAAAACAGCACTACCAAGTAGGCCTAGTAAACTAAATATGAGATCAATAAAGGCATGACACAATCTATATTTAGGCTAGTTACATTAACAGAAAACAAACACAGTAAACAAAAGGTGAATGGCATTGCAAATAACCAAAACATACAGCCTGCTACAGTGAGATGCAACCATGCACAGATGTCTTGCCAATAGTGGCGATTTTAGCATGTACATTTTGTGGGTGCAAACAACAAAGAAATGTTGGGGATGCATGCCAGGAAAGCTCTACACAACACAACACAACACAACACTGAACAATACAATCATTGCACTATAACGGTGACAAATGGTGCCCACAAACTGTTAAGCCCTACATAAAGCTGTCCCAACAGCGGAGTCCCAACAGCAGTCCCAACACCTTACCACTGCTACACCTGGCTATCAGCGGAGCCTTATCTGGCAGCGAAACAGTTCATTCAGCCACATTTACTGCATAAAAAAAACGTAGCTGTTATGGCTGACTTGCTTAAACAAATGTAGTTTCTAATGACAATTGAGATGTACAAACTATGGCATAAGGGGACGGCAAGCGGATAAGAGGCAATCCGTAATTTCGATTAAGACATTAATGAGCGAGCAAGGACAGACTTGTACAGAGACATAATTCAGAACATGGGCCGTTACTTACAGTGTTCTCCCTGTACACCAAGTCAGAACCGTAAAAATAAATAAAGGGGGCAAATAAGCAGACAATGAAGCTCTTACGATATTCAATGATTACATTTCTCTAAAACAGGTTATAGGCTACATGTGCACCACCAAGTCAGAACAGTAGGCGAAATTAAGAGGGGAAAATAGACCAAATCATTAGGGTTAGGCACATGGGCTACTTACAGTTTACTACACAACCTACACTTAGTATTACTTTCTTAGCTACAGTATACATATTTCCCTGGCATATTACATAATTTATGCAGCAGCGTACAATATATTTTTGGACTCACCGTGTGCTGTGATCACTTGAACAGGAAGGTGGCGCGGCAGTCCTTCATGGGCAAATTTTGTCATCAAACTTTGTCATCAAAGTCTGGCATTCTCTGGATTTATGGTGCTTTCAAGACAACGGGGAACGCGGAAAAAAACAAGGTCAATTCGTGATGACGTCAGTGATCTTCAGGTCGTAGCTCTAGAAAGAGGTCAGCGTTTCCGACTTACAATTCCGAGTTGGATGACCGTTCAAAATGTATTATCCCAGTCGGGGATCTTTTTTTCCGAGTTCCCAGTGGTCTTGAACTCATTGAAGTCAGATTTCCCAGTTCCAGTTTGAGCGCGGCAGAAATCATAATGGATTGACAGCATGGCCAATGTTGAATGTTTATCATTTTAAGCTTGGAATAGAGACCCTTAAACCCAGATTTGGGACCACACACCCACTCCACTGAATAGTAGGCTAGTGATTTCTTTGCAATGCTTGCAGTTAGCCACTGATTCCTTCCAAACCACTCATTGTTGAATTTGCGATTTCCAACATGTTGCATAATGTCCAATGGCCGATGAGCACCAATTTCTCTTCATTATTTCTCTTCATATGACAAGGATTAAAAAAGATTTTCCAGTAAATTATCGACTTGATTTTGAAAGTATCAGTCCAATCAAAGCTACTGTAGATAAAACGTGATTTGACGTCATTTTATCTGTGGCCAATGACCTTGATCCTTCTTGGATTGGCACTTCTAATGTAACTATGACAGCACCCAAGGGGCTTGCATTTTCGAGCGCTACCCTTAGATTTGGCAGTGACGTAGTGTCCCCATGAGTCACAGAACACTGAGCTTAATCACGGTGCAAATATAGTGGCGCAGCACACTAAGGCTTTGCATCGCAGTGCCAGACTTTGATGACAAAGTTTGATGACAAAATTTGCCCATGAAGGACTGCCGCGCCACCTTCCTGTTCAAGTGATCACAGCACACTGTAAGTAGCCCAGACCCAAGTTCGATCCCGGGCTGTATCACAACCGGCCGTGATCGGACGTCCCATAGGGTGGCGCACAATTGGCCCAGCGTCGTCTGGATTAGGGGAAGGTTTGGCCGGGGTAGGCCGTCATTGTAAATAAGAATTAGTGCTTAACTGACTTGCCTAGTTAAAAAAATTACAAATAAATTACAACCAATAGACTACCAAGAAAACCATAATAGAATGTATCTATGTCTATGAAACATAGCGATATGTAGCTTTACCCAGGGGACTCATTTCGGTTCTTGCATTGGAATTATATGGAATTCTGCTTCTATCATGCTATACCACAATAAACATTCAACTTCAAATACAGACACCGTTGAGTGCTTTTGAGCAAGAAGTCACAGGTTGGTGTGAAATCTCAGCTGCGCTCGATCAGCACCATGGACAGCGCCCTACACACTAAAGCAAGTCTGTTGAAAACCTACAGTGCATTCAAAAAGCAAACTTTTCCCATATTTTGTTAAGTTCAGCCTTATTCTTATTTTTTTCTAGTCAATCTACACACAAAACCCTATAATGACAAAGTGAAAACAGGTTTTTAGAAATTGTTGCAAATGTATTTAAAAATAGAACACAGAAATACCTTACTTACAGAAGTATTCAGACCCTTTGCTATGAGACTCGAAACTGAGCTCAGGTGCATCCTTTTTCCATTGATCATCCTTGAGATGTTTCTACAACTTGATTGGAGTCCACCTGTGATAAATTCAATTGATTGGACATGATTTGGAAAGGCACACAACTGTCTATATAAGGTCCCACAGTTGACAGTGCATGTCAGAGCAAAAACCAAGCCACGAGGTCGAAGGAATTGTCTATAGAGCTCCGGGACAGGATTGTGTCAAGGCACAGATTTGGGGAAGGGTACCAAATACTGTCTGCAGCATGGAAGGTCCCCAAGAACACACTGTCCTCCATCATTGTTAAATGAAATAAGTTGGGAACCACAAAGACTCTGCCTAGAGCTGGCTGCCTGGCAAAACTGAGCAATCGGGGGAGAAGGGCCTTGGTCAGGGAGGTGACCAAGAACCCGATGGTCACTCTGACAGTGCTCTAGAGTTCCTCTGTGGAGATGGGAGAACCTTCCAGAAGGATAACCATCTCTGCAGCACTCCACCAATCTGGCTTTTATGGTAGAGTGGCCAGATGGAAGCCACTCCTCAGTAAAAGGCACACGACAGCCCGCTTGGAGGCACGTAAAGACTTTCAGACCATGAGAAACAAGATTCTCTGGTCTGATGAAACCAAGCCTGAACGCCAAGAGTCACATCTGGAGGAAACCTGGCACCATCCCTACGGTGAAGCATGGTGGTGGCAGCATCATGCTGTGGGGATGTTTTTCAGCGGCAGGGACTGGAAGAGTAGTCAGGATCGAGGGAAAGGTGAACGGAGCAAAGTACAGAGAGATCCTTGATGAAAACCTGCTCCAGAGCGCTCAGGATATCAGACTGGGGTGAATGTTCACCTTCTAACAAAATACGGGGTATTTTGTGTAGATTGATGAAGGGAAAAAACGATTTAATCCATTTTAGAATAAGGCTGTAAAATAACAAAATGTGAAAAAAATCAAGGGGTCTGAATACTTTCCGAATCCACTGTATGCTGGATTCCATTCCATACCCTTGATTTTTGCTGAAATTATGTCACAAGATTTTGATGAATACCAACCTGCTAGATTGATTCTTACCTCTTCAGATGCTCTGTGGAACTTCTTCCTTGATGGCCTGTGGATCTTCCTGAGGAATCGATCATTCCATTCTTCTTGTAAGATTCTTCTTGTAAGATCCCCCTCAACTGCCAGTTGTATTCGTTGAGCTTTCCTCAGGTGTAGCATGCTTCTTCTGTGGTGACTGAAATCGTTTGTCAAAGTGTAAAATGAGTTGTAACTTGTAGCTGTGGATGCCCCACTCTTATCTTTTCGGAGAGTATATTCCATCATAGACAGAAAAAGTCTACTTCCCCCCTCCCCTCTTGACTATTTCATGTCCAATGTCCCCCAGAGTGGTTACTGGTTTGAAACAAGGAACTCAATGATGTCCACAATTGCTGACAAATACATGTGATTTCTTGCCAACTGCCCATCATCAAGTGTTGACACCGATGTTCCCATTGCACTTCAAACTTGTTTTTCTTTCCACAGTGCAATGCATTTCAAATGCTCTTCGCTTGATGCGTGCCTAGCGTATCCTTTGGTACTATCAATAGCATTCTTCCAGTTTGAATGCGCAGCTTGGGCGAAGGCCTTGTCTGCGTTAGCACTGGACAAATTGCCGCATCTGCAGTAACCGAGTATTCCAGCCACTCTCTTCCTATGAATCAGTTGCTATTAAATTAACGTTTTTGGACAGAAAACCTGCGGCTAGGATAGGATTCTAGGCTAACTTGGGCTGGAACAGCCGGAGGTGGAGGGAGCTGTGGAGCCATTATCCTGTCGGCGCTTGTGGAAGGTAGGCCATATTATGTAGGCTCTGCATGCAGAGCTAGCTGGAGCTCGGCAGCATATTCGCCGTTGGGCTTGGTGGCGGCCTCGTTGGTTTGATACTGCTGCTGCTGCCAAACGCTCTCCTTCTCCTTTTGGATTTGTTTGGGTACTTTGCGAAGCCAATTTCTGATATTGACCATGGCAGTGGCAGATTATCTGGTTTGAGCTAGCTAAATAGGCTAAAGCTAATAACACTAACACTTTTTACAGCTAGCTACGAAGCTAACTAAACTCTGTAGTGTTGGGGCGTGAGGCAGAGTTGAGTGAAGCATCTTCAATGGTAAACTTGACCACACCCTAAAACTGAGGGAGCAGAAGTTTCAACTGAGGGGGATAAGCCCCTTTTGCTCCCTCATGGAGCTGGGCCCGGTTAAAATGTTGCATTTATTTGACATGAGATCATGTTTTCACATTAACTTCACATAAAATCACGTGATCACATGTGAAATCCATGTTTTTTTCCTTAAGGGAAACTCACTGTGCTTGGCTTCTGCTTCTTTAACTTGTTTTGGGCTTGAATCTTATTTTTGTGTTTTTTATATAAAATGTTTTCTCAAAATCTCATTACCGTAATGCGTCGGGGTCAATTTTGTAAGACTTTACATGCATTTCATTTATAAAAATAACTAACATGCTGTACTTAATTAAAACCAATGAAATGTTTGTTTAAAATGTTACATATTATGTTCAAATTTGATAATTGTCCTCGTACACCCCATTTAACCATTTTAGATTATAATTACCTTAACTGTGTAATACTATGATAATGAGAACTGATTAAAATTAAAATATACTAATTCTAAATGTTATTTTTAATGAAATATCTTGTAGTAAGTCCTGTATTTTAGGCAATCAAACAATTTAGCCACATTTTAACCTATGTTTTTTAGTGTTATAGTAATGAGAATTCTTTGTACATGATCTTGGAAAATGTTTGTTTTTTAAATCATTAAATATGAATATTTGAGATGTTTAATTTAACATAGACAATGATTTGAGATGGTATATTATACATTACAAAAAAATATATATATATTTTCAAAATTTTACCATTTACCAAGAGTAATACCATGTTCGTGAGAATCACCCAGCTTATGAAATGCTCTGTGAAGACATCAACAAAACGATTTGAAAAAATCCAATCAATAAAAAAATTGTGATTGGTCATTTCAAGTAATTTCTTCAGCATTAGCCTACAGAATGTGAAATAATAAAGACAATAAACATACATTGCTGTACATAAAATATGTAGGCACCGGATGAAAGAATAACCCTGTTTGTGTTGGTTTCTCGGTCGCCCTACTCTACCTCACTTTCATGAGAAGCCCAGAGAGGAGGAGAAAACGAAAGACTGTAGGCAGTAGATTTGATCAAGTCAGACAGCTTTTACTCAGCTTAGTAATATTCAAAGGATTCTACCGCTGCTGGAATAAGCATTTGCAATGTATTCATAAGTAACAAAACAAATACACCAAGGGATATCACAAGCATCAGGAAAGGAGATGGAGCAACAGCAACCATGGAAAATATAACAGCCATGGGTCAGCTTCATGGTTCAGCTGCCATGCATATCTGAATATGGAATGCTTCCAGATAATTGCATGCCATCTCTTCCATACACAGCTTTATAATGGAGGACATAGAACCCAAGGTTACATCTCCTCAACAAACTTGGAGTCATTTCCAAGTCTTTGTAGGCAAGGTATAGAGACCTCCCCTAACAGTGTGTTGCATTCCGCCGCCGCAAATCCCCATGTTTCTTTGTCAATCTTTTTGGAAGTTTCTCTGCATCTCATTTCGAAAATATCAGTCTTCTGAAGAAGTACTCTTATGGAGAGCTGCAAATGAGGAATCTTTCTATGATAAGTGTTGTAAAATTAGAATGAAATTCAATTGCGTCTCTGAGAGGAGAGAAGAAGTCTGACATCGATTGGTATTGGTAGCATTCATTGTGAAACGGAATCATCCCAATACAGACCATACTCTACATATTTATTGAACATGTTTGACACTTTTTGTTTTACCTTTTGTAGATACTTTGTACATAATTGTGTTATATTTTCAACTATTTTACTATATTTTTTACTTTGAGGTACTAACACATTGTAACCATATCAATAACTGTAAATTATTGCACATTTGCTGTAATGCACTAAACAAGTTAGAAATGTATTTACATTTTTATTCAAATGACAGCCAGGTACTTATTAAATGTGATAAGGATATTGTAAGGACCGACGCTGGAGAAGAGAAGCAGGTACGGGGAGTCAACATTTAATTTGGAACAGACGTAGGACAGGACAGGAACAGCGTCAGCACCGGGTAACATAAGGACATATGACAATTAATGCAGCAGCGGGGAACAGAGCTGGGGAACTGACAAATATAGGGGAGGTAATAAAACAGGTGATTGAGTCCAGGTGAGTCAAATAATTAGCTGATGCGCGTGACGAGGGAAGCAGGTGTGCGTAATGATGGTGGCAGGAGTGCGCAGTGTTGGGCAGCCAGCCGCCCCGAGCGCCAGGGGAAGAGAGCGGGAGCAGGCGTGACAGATATCATTTTTTTGTTCTTGTAAATTAAAGTTATGTGTTAATGGAAAGTGTTCCTGTAATTTGATTCAGAGTTAGGTGGAAAGTCATAATTTGCTAAAGATAATTAGGGGGCTCCACATAAAAGAGATATAAAACATAACCCACTTAGTTGTAATTGCTTCCCAAGGCTAGTCTTTTGTGACATTTTCTAGTTCCTTCTTCTCAGAGCAATACCTTACCAGTAGTGAAGGATTTCCTTGTTTCACTGCCACAGCACAGTAGCCTTGGAGCTCCACTTTACAATACAGATTCATGTTAATAGCATCTGGACGGCAGTGGTGGCAAAGAAAAAAACATCTTGCAGTGTTTGTAAAGCTGAAAGTATTTATTTATTTCCGCCGAACCTTTATGCCCGGCTTCAAAACTGTCACATGGATAAAGGGCCATGAATGCAAACGATGAAAAACAACCCCTTTACAATAGCCGGTGGGTGAATTGTTTATGAGTTTAAAAGGTCCTTTGTCTCTTCTTTTTCATTCAGCAATGCTAATGCTAGCCGTAGGTGGCTGTTTCTAAGTAAACAAACCCAAATCATAGGTTGTTCACTTTCTGGGCCAATCAACCGCTCTCAAGGTAACTGAAGACAGAGGGAATTTTATCATTATTCCTTGGAGGCTTGGTTTGGCGTAGCGTATAGACTTCTGTAGTATTAAGGTAAGTATTGTGGAGTAACTACAATGTTGTTGCACATTTGTGGCCTGCTGGAGGTAATTTTGCAGGGCTCTGGCAGTGCTCCTCCTGCTCAAAGGCGGAGGTAGCGGTCCTGCTGCTGGGTTGTTGCCCTCCTACGGCCTCCTCCATGTCTCCTGATGTACTGACCTGTCTCCTGGTAGCGCCTCCATGCTCTGGACACTACGCTGACAGACACAGCAAACCTTCTTGCCACAGCTCGCATTGGATGTGCCATCCTGGATGAGCTGCACTACCTGAGCCACTTGTGTGGGTTGTAGACTCGTCTATGCTACCACTAGAGTGAAAGCACCGCCAGCATTCAAAGTGACCAAAACATCAGCCAGGAAACATAGGAACTGAGAAGTGGTCTGTGGTCACCACCTGCAGAACCACCTTTATTGGGGGTGTCTTGCTAATTGCCTATAATTTCCACCTTTTGTCTATTCCATTTGCACAACAGCATGTGAAATTTATTGTCAATCAGTGTTGCTTCCTAAGTGGAGTTTGATTTCACAGAAGTGTGATTGACTTGGAGTTGAGTTTGTACCTGTTCCTTTATTTTTTTGAGCAGTTGTATATACTTGAGATCATGTGACAGATCATGTGCCACTTAGATTGCACACAGGTGGACATTATTTAACTAATTATGTGACTTCTGAAGGTAATTGGTTGCACCAGATCTTATTTAGGGCATTCATGCAAGGGTTGAATATACACTGTCAAATAAAGGGAACACTAAAATAACACATCCTAGATCTGAATGAATGAAATATTCTTATTAATACTTTTTTCTTTTCATAGTTGAATGTGCTGACAATAATATCCCATCACATTTATCAATGAAAACAAATTTATCAACCCATGGAGGTCTGGATTTGGAGTCACACTCAAAATGAAAGTGGAGAACCATACTACAGGCTGATCCAACTTTGATGTAATGTCCTTAAACAAGTCAAATGAGACTCAGTAGTTGTGTGTGGCTCTCCACGTGCCTGTTTGATCCTCCTCACAACCCTGGCGCATCTCTGAAGAGTGGCGGATGGGTCTCCTGAGGGATCTCCTTCCCAGACCTGGACTAAAGCACCGCCAATCCTGGACGCTGTCGACGTCTGCACATGGTGGGGCGTTGTGATGGACGCAAGACATGAGTCCCAGATGTGCTCAATTGGATTCAGGTCTGGGACGGGCGGGCCAGTCCATAGCATCAATGCCTTCTCTTGCAGGAACTGCTGACACACTCCAGCCACATGAGGTCTAGCATTGTCTTGCATTAGGAGGAACCCAGGGCCACCGCACCAGCATATGGTTCACAAGGGTCTGAGGATCTCATCTCGGTACCTAATGGAGTGCGGCTCCTCTGGCGAGCACATGGAGGGCTGTGGCGGCCCACAAGAATGCCACCACACCAGACTGACCCACCGCCAAAACCGGTCATGCTGGAGGATGTTGCAGGCAGCAGAACGTTCTCCACGGCGTCTCCAGACTCTGTCACGTCTGTCACATGTGCTCAGTGTGAACCTGCTTTCATCTGTGAAGGCACAGGGCGCCAGTGGCGAATTTGCCAATCTTGGTGTTCTCTGGCAAATGCCAACGTCCTGCACGGTTGTTGGGCTGTAAGCACAACCCCCCTGTGGACGTTGGGCCCTCATCCACCTCGTGGAGTCTGTTTCTGACCGTTTGAGCAGACACATGCACATTTGTGGCCTGCTGGAGGTCATTTTGCAGGGCTCTGGCAGTGCTCCTCCTGCTCCTCCTTGCACAAAGGCGGAGGTAGCGGTCCTGCTGCTGGGTTGTTTGCTCCTACAGCCTCCTCCACGTCTCCTGATGTACTGCCTGTCTCCTGGTAGCCACTCCATGCTCTGCCACTACGCTGACAGACACGCACACTTCTTGCCACAGCTCGCATTGATGTGCCATCCTGGATGAGCTGCACTACCTGAGCCACTTGGTGTGGTTGTAGACTCCGTCTGCATGCTACCACTAGAGTGAAGCACCGCCAGCATTCAAAAGTGACCAAACATCAGCCAGGAAGCATAGGAACTGAGAAGTGGTCTGTGGTCACTACCTGCAGAACCACTCCTTTATTGGGGGTGTCTTGCTAATTGCTACTAATTTCCACTTGTTCTATTCCATTTGCCAAACAGGCATGTGAAATTTATTCAATCAGTGTTGCTTCCTAAGTGGACAGTTTTATTTCACAGAAGTGTGATTGACTTGGAGTTCCATTGTGTTGTTTAAGTGTCCCTTTATTTTTTTTGAGCAGTGTATATGCACGCACACTTTTCTGTTTTTATAATTTTTTGAAACAAGTAATTTTTTCATTTCACCTTCACCAATTTGATATCTTTTGTGATGTCCATTACATGAAATCCAAATAAATCCATCTAAATTATAGATTGTAATGCAAACAAATAGGAAATACAAATATTAATACTTTGGACGGCACTGTGTGCTATAGATATTGTCATTCTCATTGAAAGCAGGTCTAAGAAGTGGTAGACTTTCTAGTGCACTATTTATATGCTTCCAGTTCTTAAGTTTGGTTTTACTTTGGGTTTGTACCCCAGCTTTAAACACTGAAAATGCAATAGTGTTGTTATGGAAATATATTCACAGCGGTTTGAATGGTACATGATTCTCTCCACTACACTTGCTTCTTTTTTCACATAACTGAAATTGGTGTGAACATTCGAATTTTAGCAACCAGGAAATGGCAGAGCTATTCTTGCATAGTGCATCTTTTAAGGTCTCAAAATGGCCCTAGAACATACCAATGGTTAAACAATAAGCAGAGGATGTTTAAGAAAATATATTGAACATTTTATTACAGAACAGTTACACTGATGTATATAGTGTGCTATGTAACTAGAGTGATAGACAACTTCAGAGATAAAAATAAGTACAAAATCTAGTTTTAGTCTGATGCTAACATAAGCATTTCCTGGCAGTGACTTAGCTACCAAAACTAATTTGTGAAATGTCTCTCCTTAGAGCACTATCTTTCGTTAAACTTTGTCAGCTGCGTGATTAAGTTCTGGATCTATGAGTGTTAGAATATATGGGAGTTCCAGTTTGCTCTCCACCTCGTAAAACGCACATTATTTCTGATTTTCACTCCCCAATAGAGAAATTTTATAGCAGATGATATGACTGTTTTGATCTGTGGAATTGAATGAACTGTCTGGACGTTTGTATCCAGTCGTGCCCTTACCAGGATGCCGGATTTGAGTGAGTGCAGTGTGTGAACCCCAAACACTTGATTTCATTTCTATCAAATGCTTTGATTCACTTAAGGGTTGCATTGATTTATGTGACACCCGGAGCTGAAATATTCAGAGTGTGAGGGCAAGCGTAGGCTTTATTGAGCAGGAGGAACCGTTCTTTTTTTCTGCTGACAGCAAGGTAAACCTCTATGTTTACAGTGGATCAGGGCAATTGATATGCAGCACAAATTATTCCATCTACTAATGAAGCCTTGGCATAGAATGCGTGGGCAAGGTTATTCACCTCCCTGGGTTATTACCAGTTTCTGCTTCCTGCAGACATGACTTGGATATGTACTCAGTGTCGCTCTCACAGAAGAATATCAAGCCATGCCTTGCTTCCCTTGATTCACAGGCTATTAGATTGTTGATGTATCAAGTTATCTATTTGTGTTCTATTTTGAAACTGTATCGAAATGTGTTGCAGTACAGTGTGTAGCTGTACAACATGCAGAGAAATGCAACTTCATGACTAACAGTGAAATGTGGATTCATGCGTGGATGTCACGCCCTGACCTTAGTTATTTTGTGTTTCTTTATATTTTGGTTAGGTCAGGGGTGTGACGAGGGTGCTTTGTTTGGTTTTGTATTGTCTAGGGTTTTTGTGTTGTCTAGGGTTTTTGTAAGTCTAGTGTTTATATGTCTATGGTTCCTGATTCGGTTCTCAATCAGAGGCAGCTATTTATCGTTGTTTGTTGGGGACCATATTTAGGTACGCATATTCCTTGGGTAGTTTGTTGGTTTTATTCTATTTGTTGCCTGTCTGCACTTCTCATATTGCTTCACGGTTCATTTTGTTGTTTGTTCGTTTTGTTAGTGTTCGTTCTTTCATTAAAAGAAGTATGTACGCTTACCACGCTGCGCTTGGTCACCTCAATACGACGAACGTGACAGTGGATTTTATCTTATCTTGATTACTG